>NC_029779.3:1193140-1221486 GCF_000817695.3 Arachis duranensis | reverse complement strand
CACAGGCATATGTCCTAGGGTCCAAGCTATTGGTGTCCAACCTTTATTCTTTGTTTTTCTTGCCATTTTGGCTTTTTCTTCTTCCTTTTCTTTCTGTTTTTGTTCCCAAGGGCTTTTTCATTATTGATAAGAGTCTTTGTAACAGCAAGCTAACTCACATTTGAATGAGAATGATATTATGCAACAATTATTTCATGAGTTATGCATTTAATCAAACACATATACCACCATTAACTTCCATTCTTACTTATGCAACATTGGATATTTCACTTTTCAATTCAAACAAATCTCTTTTATTTAAGCATGTGGGAAACAAGACAAAATTTCAAGCTAAGTGATGGATAACAAGCATTATGCTGATTTAGCATTTCTCTAGCTATTTATTAAATAACTAAAATGAAAAACAAAGAACAAAAATTGCATGAAGTAAAAAGAACTAGATGATGGAGGCATATCATGTTTCAGACATGCATCTCCTTATTAGGGGCATGAAAGAGGAAATATGAAAGAACTTTGCCACCTTCTAATGGTCGTGGCTGCTGCTAGATTCTCCCTTTTTCTTCTTTCTCTTTCCTGTCTTGGAATAATCTCGGATCTCTTCACCAGGACATCTTCTACCCCAAACAGAATCTAAGAGTCCTGAGAGCCCAACTTCTTCCAATCTTTTGTTTGACCATAAGATGAGTTGAACTCCATTTGTATTTTGTAAACATCAATGAAATTTGATATTCATGTCATAGAGAAAGAATTTCTTAGTGAGGCAATAACTCAAACACCTTGGTTTCAATCTAAAACAGAAAACGAAAATAAAGAAAATGCTTGATCTAGACTTCTCACCCACTTAATCATTGTTGATCTAATCAATCCCCGGCAACGGCGCCAAAAACTTGATGTGCGGAAAACGATCCGACACAAAACTCACCGGCAAGTATACCGGGTCGCATCAAGTAGTAATAACTCACAAGAGTGAGGTCGATCCCACAGGGATTGATGGATCAAGCAACTTTAGTGGGTGATTAGTTTAGTCAAGCTAACATTGAAGTAAATTGTGTGAAGTTGATCAACAGAAAGTAAATTGCAAGGAATTTAAAAGATGCAGAAAATAAAATTGCAGGAAACTTAAAGAACAAGAAAGTAAAAGAGCTGAAACCTAAATGCAAGAAATGTAAATTGACAAGAATCTTAAATGACAAGAAATGTAAAATGCAGTAAATGTAAAGGGGAGTGGGTGTTGGAAATTAAAGAAAGAAATAGATCAAGCAACTAGAAATTTAAATTGCAGGAAGAGTAAAAGGATTTTGGGAGTTGGGATTCAAGAAATCAAACAAGGAAGTGTAAATAGCAATCAAACAGAGAAGTAAATGATGCAGCAAACTCAAACAGATTAGGAAACTCACTTGAAAAATCAAAACAGAGAGCAGCTTGGCTCAATTGCAAAATATAAATGAGAGGTTGAAGATCTCAGGAGCTCAATGAGACTAGAAAACAAGTCTAGATCTCAATCCCTTCCTTGATCCAACAGCAAACAGATTGAAGAAGAAATAAAGATGAAAGCAGTAAAGAGAGCTTTGATTCAAATCACAATTCACTGAAATTTTGTAGACAGGCAAACAGAGAGAATTCTCAAGGTGAGAATGAAAACAGAATTCCTTCCAATCTCCACCCAAGATTCAAAACAGAAATGAAAACTAAAAGAGAGAGCTATCTACTACTACTACTCCCTAATGGAGCAAGCCTCCAATGCTCTCTATTAGAGCCAACCTCCTTAGTGAAGTGAAACCAATGCCTTTATATAGGCTTTTACAAAATGAAAAATGAAATTGAAAGCAAATTACAAAGAAAATGAAATTCCTAATCAAATTGTTTCTTGTGCCTTTGAGTGATGTCAATTGGGCTTTGCTTGCTTTGGAGTGAAATTGGGTTGAAGATGGATCCGGATGGCCTTGGTTTTGAGAAGAAATCCGCTTGCAATTTGGACTTTGGAGCATTCACGTTTGAGTCAGCGTTTGATACGCGAGTAAATTATGCAGAACCAGCCATTTTGCTGTCATTGGCGTTTGACCTCACGTTTGAGGTCAAACGTTGGTGCAGGCGTGGGGTTCAAGTTTTGGAATGCTTCTTTGTCCTCTTGTCAATGTTGTCAATTTCATGCCCACTATAGACTATTATATATGTTTGGAAATCTCTGAATGTCAACTTTCCAACGCAACTGGAAGCACATCAATTGGACATCTACAACTCAAGTTATGCTCCTTTGAAGGGGACAGGGTCGCTGGCTTTGGTGTGCAACATTTGAGGCGACGTTTGCCTCAAACGTGGTCGAAAACGCCAGATTCTGGAGGCTCAAAAACATTGTCCACCCCATACTATTATATATTGTTGGAAAGCCCTGAATGTCTACTTTCCAATGCCTTTGGAAGCGCATCATTTGGAGCTCCACAGCTCGAGTTATACTCCGTCGAAGGTGCAGAGGTCAGCTGGCCTTACTACAGGTTGACACCATGTTCGTTTATGCACTTTCGGGGCAGTTTTCTCCCTCAATTTTAGTGTCCACCATGCAGTGCTATATATGCTTGGAAAGCTCTTGATTCCTACTTTCCATTGCTTTTTGAACCACCTCATTTGGAGTTCTGTAGCTCAAGTTATTCTTGTTGGAAGTATACCCCTTCAAGCTGTGAGGCGCCAACGTTTGCCTCAACGTTTGAGGTCAAACGTTGGTGCAAACGTTGCCTTCCAAGAGTTTCTTCTTCAGCCAACGTTTGCCTCAACATTTGAGGTCAAACGTTGGCTCAAACGTTGGTTCTTCTCTAGGGCATTCTTCATCTTCTTGCAACCTCCTTCCAAGCTTTATTCCTCCTATCATCAATCAACAATTGTATCAAAGCTATGCTATAATCATGAGAGTTATTCTTCTTCTTGATATATATGCAATTATGGCACAAAAACTCATGAAAATGCATCAATTCATCCATGGTTGATTGAATCTAAGGAAACATGAATTTCTACCCAAATGGCTTACTTGTGGCCTAAGAATGCATGAAAACCAAGTAAAAAACTAGTGAAAAAGCATAGGAAAACATGACATGGTAACATGTCATCACAACCTCCATCAATGCACTATGAACAAGAGCCATTTTATGATGCATATCAACTTAATGGCTATGATGATCATCCTTGTGACTATCAACACCCACCACCATACACCTATGAGTCATATCCTCAACATAGCCCTCAACCATACTTACAAGCCCCCTATCACCAAACACCTCCAATTGACCCTAATCCTTACCCACCATACCAACCACCTTTTGAGCCATATGAGCCACACATAGAACCACCCGAATTCCAATGCAATTACTTTCAAGAACCGCCACCTCCACACCCTTACCAAGAAGAACCACTTTCCTATCATGAACCCTTTCTCCAAAAGAATGAACCCTCCTATCCACCCCAATCTCCAATGGATGAAACCCTTGGTGTTCTTCTTCAAGGGCAAGATGAAATGAAGAGGGATGTGCAACAATTTGTGGCTACATTGACCGAGGTAGTAAGCCGATTAGCCTCCCAATGCTTGAATGTTCAAAGCACTCCCATTGCCACATGTGGGGAATCACTTGAAGAGCATAGCATGAAGGAGAGATTGGAAACTCCGGTGGAGAAGGAGGAATGCTACGTTGTGTTAGAACAATTGGAGAAGCCTATGATCGTTAAAGAAGAGGAAGAAGTGGTTGAAGATTTAGGAGATGCGGAACCGCCATTGGAACCTAGAATTGAAGAGAGCTCCTCCAAGAAGATTGAATTTGATGTTAAAGAGGAATGTGCACAACCTCCAAAACAATTTTTGAATGAGGACTTGGAGGGAATGAAGTAAGAATTGAGTTCCCTTGGTGATGAAGATCATGCATCAACTCTTATTGGTGGTGGATCCTTTGGACTTGAAGAACCTTCTCCCGATAAGATAGAAAGCAATGTGGAGGTAGATTTCTCTGATCTTCCCATGTATGATTTGAGTGATGGAGAAGAGTTGGATGAAAGTGATGAGCAAATGATTAAAATTGAAGAAGCTTGTGTAGAGGTAGAAGTTGTCAAGGAAGAACACAAGGGAGTAGAGCTTGCTAGCACATTGGAGATACCTCTCCCCAAGCCATCACCGTCCATTCTTTAATTCAAGCGGTTGAATCTCTCATCTTTAAGCTTAGCTATCCCACTTGAATATGGTTTATTTGAGACGGATGGTCAACTTAGACTTCTTTGTGGCTTTAAGAGCAAAAGGGAGATGGTTAGTGGTTGGCATTGTAAATCAAAGCTTAATAGCAAGGGTTGGTGTAGAACTAGATTGCTTGGGTCTAGGATGATATTTGGTCGCTTGATTGAGAATTCCTCTTGCTTGGCACCCATGGAATAATGATGATCAATTTGAAGATGGGTGTAGAAACAAGATATGGGATCCGGGGATACATGAGGATCAACTTTGGGAGCCCATGGTTTGTAAAGAACTCCATCAAAGCTTGGAGATATTGATTTTGAAAAATGGAGCTTATTGGAAGTCCAAGCATTGGTGGATGTTCAAGAATGAATTCAAGCACAAGCCACCTTGATGAGGAGTTCACCAAATGTCCAACTTAAGGACAATAAATAAAAGTACTAGGTGAGAGACACCCCACCATGGTAAAATCTTATCATTTTTCTCTTTTGTAAATATTGGTAAAATTAGGCTTAATTTCATGTTTAGCTTAGTTTGTTGAGTTTATTTGGTAGTGTAGTATGTTAAATAAGGTTTTATGGTGTTTTGGTAGCTGTTTGGAGGTTTGGAATGCTTGGTTTGGTGCAAGAGATTGAAAAATTTTGAAAAACAGAGCACCAACCCATGCGTACGCGTAATCTACGCGTACGCGTGCCCCAAGCTTTTCAGCCAATCCACACGCACGCATGCCTCACGTGTACGCTTGGATACAAAAATTTCACCTCCATACATTAACCCGAGAGTTGTGCGATTTTTGGGCTGGCACTCTGCGTTTCACGCGAGTCCATCCACGCGTACGCGTCGCCTCTCTAAATAACACACCATGCGTACTCGTGACTCACGCGTATGCGTCGAATCCATTTCACCCCATCCACGCGCACGCGCAGAAGATGCGTACGCACGGATTATCCTGTTTCACCCATCTTCTTTTCCTCTCTTCTTTCCATTTCTTTCCTTCTTCTTTATTCTAATCTATGCTTTTCCATCTTCAACCATCATCCAACACTACCAAACACCATCCATAACCATTTCTTTTAGGTAGTTAATTAGTTAATTGAATTTTCCTTTAATTTTTTACTTTTCATTGTAAGTGTTGGATTATAAACTTGTTTACTGTTAATTGCTGCTGATTACCTATGAGATGCTATCCTAGCATCATTATGTTTATAATCATTGTTGGATTCTTTGATTGAGGTTATATATTGCTACTTGGTTGGGTTCTTCATGCTTAATTTTGTGAATACCAAGTAAATGAAAATTTCCTTCGAGCTTCTTAAATCTTTTTGAATTGCATGTTGTAGCTAGCCACCATGTGATTTAAATTCCTTTCTTTGATTATGCAATTTCTTGGTGGATGTCATGCATTTACCTTAATGCATTGTGCTTCTTTACCTTATGCATCCCTATGCTATCTTTGGCTTGAATGCTTTCATACTTCTTTATTGCTTGTTTGGTTGTCTTAACCTACAAGTTTAAAATATTTCAAGCACACTAGAATGAGTGAAGTGCATTCTTCTTTTGTGTAAATTGTGACAAAGCTTTTTATGCTAGTGTGTGTGTGTTCTTTACCGCGCGCAATTTAGGACCCACACACATATTGTTCATTAATGTCACAACTGATTCACTCAATTCATTCTAGTGATTCTAACCTTATTCCAACAATGTATGCTTCCTTGCTTTTGTATTTTCTCATCTTACGGTGTTATTTTCTATTCTTCATGAGTAATGCACCATAAGCAACAATGGAAGCAGACGAAAGAACACGCAGCAACTGGTTGACCTACCAGCTGAAGGTAGCAACTCGGTGAGTCGCCGTACCCCCTTGCTCATCTTTGAGTGCACCGAGGACGGTGCAAACTTTTAAGTGTGGGGAGGTCACCCGACCGTTCGACGTTTTTGGGTGACAAGTTTCTAATCCCAACACTTTTGTATTTCATTTTTTAGGTCTTTTAGGATTCTTTGTTACATATTCTTATTTTGCATATATATATATACATAATAAGCTTAGTTAAAATAATGAAATTCTCCAAGAAAAACATTCTTAATAGGGCATTGACATCCCAATTGATTTGAGTGAAAAACTTTTCATAGAATTTGCTTGAACTATACATTGTGGATCATGTTTTTGAGCTAAGAACATACAACCTTGGGAGTCTTGAGACTAATTGCGTGGTTACATCTTATAACCATTTATTTTTCTTCTAGTGTGCATTATTCTCTTTCTATGATTGTAATCTTTGATTTGTTTGATTCTTTATATCCATTATTTTGTGTATTCATGCATTTATATGATTGAGGCCATCATTCCATTAGCTTACTTACCCAAATAGCCTACCTTTTATCAACCTTTGTTAGCCAACTTTGAGCCTACGATTAACCCACTTTGTTTTTTAATTTAGCACATTACAAGCCTTAAAGCGAAAAATAATAAATGTCCTTATTTGGATCTTTTATTAGCTTAGACTAGTGAGTGTGTGTATCATTCAAGTGTGGGGAAACTTGAGACATTGGTTGAGGTAAAAGGGTGTTTTTGTTTTGTATTTCTATATTTGGGAGTTGGGTACATACTCAGGTATTAATTAAATGTGTAAACCATATGCATTGATACAATTGTATAAAAGTACACCAAAAAAGAAAAAAAAGAGAGAAAAATAAAAGAAAAAATAAAAAGAAAGAAAATATAGAAAAAGAAAAAAATAGAAAAAGAAAAAAAAAAGAGAAGCAATAAAAAGGGGACAAATGCCCCAAAGTAAAGTTCAATAAAACTCAATGCATATGTGTAGTGATTAAAAAGAAAATGCATGAGTATGTGAAAAAGTGAAGAATGGGTAGTTAGGCTAGCACTTAACTTGTATAGGTTGTTGATGATCGGATTCTAGTGTGGTCTAGAATTCCACAATAAACTCTCGTTGCAAGTATAGCTTCCAAACCAACTAGAATCCTTTCATACAAAAAATTGTTTGTCACAAGTAACAAATCCCTAATAAAACTAATAACCGAAGTATTCAAACCTCGGGTCGTCTCTCAAGGAATTGCAGGGAAGTGTTCTTGTTATTGGCTATGAAAAAGTATTTTTGGGGTTTTTGAATTAAGAAACAAGAAAAATAAATTGCAAAGGAATTTAAACGATAGAACGGTCTTGACAAGGTTTAGTGGTTAAGGATTTCTATCCTTATCACTAACCACAATATGAGAATGGGCAAGGATCAATCCCATTAAATCATCCTCTACCTAGTAAAGAAAAGTTAAATGAGCTATATCAATCCAAGTCCATAAGTCCTAACTCTCCACTAATTCAATTAGTGAGAATTAGAGTCAATGGCTACCAATCATCAATTACTTGGACATTAGTAACTTAAGAGTTCCTAAGTTACCATCCCAAGCCAAGAACATAAAATTCTACTCTAACATTCTTCCAAGCATTTTATCAAACACTTGGAGGGTATAACAGAAAAACATAGAAAATTAATAAGGGATAATAAAATCTAACCTAACAATTGCAAGCAATCAATAACAACAAATAAAGAAGCAAGCAATAAACATGAAATACTTCAAATTGCATTAAAAGAAAAAATCAATCTAACATGAGGAGTTTATAAACTAAATTGTAGAATAAATAGATCAACAAGAGAAGATGGATAAACTAAAATACTAGAACGAATAAGAGTAGAAGAGAACTAATCAAAGTATAATAGAAATCTGAAATTAAAAAGGAATAAAACTAAGAATCCTAAAACCTAGAGAGAGGAGAGAGTCTCTCTCTCTAGAAAACTACATCTAAAACTTAAATTGTGAATAATGAGAAGTGTATAAATGAATGATGCCTTTCCCCTCCAGTCCTTGGTCTTTTTAGCTTTTTTCTGCCAAAGATTGGCTTCAAAACTGGGCCAGAAGCCCTTCTGAAATCGCCAGGTGCGATTTCATTAAAGGAGTCAGCGCGCGGCATCGGCGCGTACGCGTATAGTATGCGTACGCGCCCCTTGAGCATTGCGCGATCATCTTTTAGGGTTTATCTTGTACTTAATTTAGGGGATTTTATCACCTTTTCTCACATTTACCCAATGAAATAGCATGGTTTTATAAATTCTCCTTTATTTGTGCTTAAGTGTGAAAATATGCTTTTTAGACCTTTAATTAGCTAAATTTAATTCACCTTTGATTCCACTAGATGTCTTGATATGTTTGCTAGTGAATTCAGATTGAAAAGGTTAGGAATGGATCAAAGGGATGAAGAGGAAAAGCATGCAAGTGGAGATAATCATGGAGAATCAAGGATTTGGAATGATGAGATAGACGCGCATGCGCAGCAAACGCGCACGCGTGGAAGGTGACGTTGCAAGGCGACGCATACGCGTATGCGTGGATGGAAAATGCCAAACGACGCGTATGCGTGACCCATGCGTACGCATCGGTGCTCGCACGTGACCCACTTAAAATGAATCCGCTGGGGGCAATTTCTAGGCTTTCCAAGCCCAAATCCAACTCACTTCTGATGCTATTTAACCCAAGGATTGAAGGGGAATCAACAAAAATTAGACACATTTGGATTTAGTTTAGTTTAGTTAATGCTTTAGTTATTTTCTAGAAAGATAAGCTATCTCTTCTCTCTAGAATTAGGATTAGGTTTAGATCTAGATCTACTTCTTCTCTCTTGCTTTAGTTCTCCTTTTTCTTCCTTAATTGTTCTCTTGTAGTTGTAGCGTTCTACATCTCTTCTAGTTTCTTGATATTGTTAGTTGTAGTTTATGAATTCTCTTGTAGATCTACATTTCTTTTCAATGCAATTTGTGATTTCTTTGTTGTTTCATAATTGTTTTAATTTTCTGTTGTTGGTCTCTTGCCTTTGTAGTTAGATCTCTCTTTAATTCTTGTAATTAGTGATGTTTACTTCTATTGCCTTTTATGTGTTTGATGAAATGCTTCTTTTATTTATGAGTTAGATCTTGTTTCTCTTGGCTTTGGTTGAGTAATTGGTGACTCTAGAGTTATCAAACTCTTTTGTTGATTGAGAATTAGAAGTTGCTAATTGACTTGAAGGCCACTAAAGCTAGTCTTTCGTTATGATTTGACTAGGACTTGTAGGATCAAGTTAATTCATCCACTTGACTTTCCTTCATGGTTAAAGGTTAACTAAGTGGGAGCAATGGACAATTGTTGTCACAATTGAGGAGGATAATAAGGATAGGACTTCTAGTTCTCATACCTTGCCAAGAGCTTTGTTAGTTGTTAGTTTATTTCCTTTGCCATTTATACTTCTTGCCTATTATCTCAAAAACCCCAAACATACTTCATAGCCAATAACAAGAACACTTTATTGCAATTCCTAGGGAGAACGACCCGTGGTTTGAATACTTCGGTTATTTTCATTGGGGTTTGTTTTAGTGACAACCAAATTTTTGTATGAAAGGATTATTGTTGGTTTAGAAACTATACTTGCAACGAGAATTCAATTGTGAAATTCTATACCATCAATTTTCCGTTCATCACCCCAGCTGTTGTAGCTGACAGTGAATTCACCGTTGGAATGGAGTTTGACTCTGGAGAGGCTGTTATTGCATCAGTTAAAGAGTATACCATTAGAAGAGGAGCTGATTACACGGTATATGAATTAGAACCAACAACATTCTATACTAAATGCGTACAGTACGGAACAAGCTGTGATTGGCTTATCAGAGTTAGTCTTATGAAAAGACAGTATTGTTGGGTGATAATAAGGAGATATAATAGTAGTCACACATGCACCAGAAGTGCCATATCTCAAGATCATGCTAAACTGAATTCTAATACAATTGCAGAAGCGATAAAGCCATTAGTTTAAGCTAACCCATCCATAAAGGTGAAAATTGTCATTGCTGAAGTGCAATCGAAGTTCAACTACACGATAAGTTATCGCAAAGCATGGTTGGCCAAGAAAAAGGCAGTTGAGAAAATATTTGGTGGATGGGAATCTTCATATGAAGCTTTTCCCACATGGTTTGAAGCAATGGTTACAAAAGAACCATCAGCAGCTGTTGAGTACAAAACTGCATATGGCTATCGAGGGGATGAGTTAGTTGAAGACCTCTAGATTCTGACACGAGTCTTTTGGGCTTTCTACCCGTGCATTAAAGCATTCAAAAGTTGCAAGCCAGTGGTCCAGATTGACGGCACACATTTGTATGAAAAGTATAAAGGAGCTCTTTTAGTTGTAGTATCACAAGATGGCAATGGAAATTTTGTGCCTTTTGCATTTTCCCTAGTCAAAGGTGAGTCTGCCGATTCCTGGCACTTTTTTCTTAGCCATTTGCGACCACATGTAGTTAATCGAGATGATGTGGCCCTTATCTCTGATCGACACGAGTCAATTATCTTAGCTGTAGGTCATAGTAATGGAGCATGGAAATATCCGAGAGCTATTCACCTATTTTGCATCCGACATATAACATCCAACTTTTTGAGGAGTTTCAAGGCACCACTCTTGCAGAAGCTAATTGTCAACATTGGCTATTCTAGAACAATGCGTGAATTTAATACGTGTTACCAGAGATTATGTGAGCGGGCAGAAGCTTACAAGCAGTGGCTAGACTGGATCCCTCGACAGTAGTATGCCTTGGCAGATGGTGCACGAAATTGCAATCACACTTGCAATTCTGCACAACTAACCAGCAAGTGCACTGGATCGTCCAAGTAATACCTTACGTAAGTAAGGGTCGATCCCACGGATATTGTCAGCTTGTTTGCAATATAATAAAAGAACATGAAATAAAAAGTACTTGTGATTCAATAATGGAGAATAGATTGGAGTTTTGGAGATGCTATGTCTCTGAATCTCTGCTTTTCTACTGTCTTCTTCTTCACACACGCAAGGTTCTTTCCATGGCAAGCTGTATGTAGGGTGTCACCATTGTTAATGGCTACTTCCCATCCTCTTAGTGAAAATGGTCCATGTGCGCTGTCACCGCACGGCTAATCATCTGTCGGTTCTCGATCATGTTGGAATAGAATCCAGTGATCCTTTTGCGTCTGTCACTACACCCAACACTCACGAGTTTGAAGCTCGTCATAGTCATCCCTTCCCAGATCCTACTCGGAATACCACAGACAAGGTTTAGACTTTCTGGATCTCAGGAATGGCCGCTAATAATTCTAGCTTATACCACGAAGACTCTGAATGCAAGAATTCGAACACTCTGTTGTCAGGAGAGGTACTCAAATTCGTGAACCAGGAACCCAAGAGATATACATTCAATCGAAGATAGAACGAAGGTGGTTGTCAGGCACGCGTTCATAGGTTGAGAATGGTAATGAGTGTCATGGATCATCACATTCATCACGTTTAAGTGCGAATGAATATCTTAGAATGGAAACAAGCGTGATTGAATAGAAAATAGTGGTAATTGCATTAATCTATCGAGACACAGCAGAGCTCCTCACCCCCAACAATGGAGTTTAGAGACTCATGCCGTAGAGATACAATGTAAAATGTGAAAATGTCATGAGGTACAAAATAAATCTCTAAAAGTAGTTTTTATACTCAACTAGTAGCCTAGGTTTACAAAAAATGAGTAAAGTAAGATAGGTGGTGCAGAAATCCACTTCTGGGGCCCACTTGGTGTGTGATGGGACTGAGCATTGGAGCTTTCACGTGCATAGGCTATTCCTGGAGTTAAACGCCAGCTTTGGTGCCAGTTTGGGCGTTTAACTCCAATTTTTATGTTAGTTTTGGCGTTTTGACGCCAGAAAAGGGCAGAGAGCTGGCGTTTTGACGCCATTTTACATCGTCAAAAATCATGCAAAGTATGAACTATTATATATTGCTGGAAAGCCCTGAATGTCTACTTTCCAACGCAATTAAGAGCGCACCATTTGGAGTTCTGTAGCTCCAGAAAATAAATTAACTTTGAGTGCAGGGAGGTCAGAATCCAACAGCATCTGCAGTCCTTTTTCAGCCTCTGAATCAGATTTTTGCTCAGGTCCCTCAATTTCAGCCAGAAAATACCTAAAATCACAGAAAAACACACAAACTCATAGTAAAGTCCAGAAATATGATATTTACAGAAAAACTAATAAAAATATACTGAAAAGTGGCTAAATCCTACTAAAAACTATATGAAAATACCCCCAAAAAGCGTATAAAATATCCGCTCATCAGCAGATGATGGTGGACATTGTTGGGGCCATATGACAACTAACCTAGTGGAGTGCATTAATGGAGTATTGAAAAGGGTATGCGATCTTCTGATCACAGCCCTTTTTAAGGTAACTTTTTACAGGCTAAATGCGTTGTTCACAAGGAAGAGAGCTGAGGCTGAGGCTCGTATAAGTGCAAGACAACTATTCTCTGAATATGCAACTCATAAAATTCTGTCAAATCAACGCTTGGTGGGGAACATCCAAGTTAACTTATTTGATAGGCAGAACGAGGTCTTTGAAGTGTGCGAGATGCCTAATAGTTTGGAGTTTGCAGTAAACTTGAGCCTTCAGCATTGTGATTGTGGTGAGTTTCAGATGGATCGAATTTTCATGTTGCCATGTGTTTTGCCTACTGTGCAAACCAGCGTCTGGATTGGAAACAGTATGTGCACGAGGTTTACATGATGGGAGAGATCTGAAAGGTATACAAAACCCGATTTAGGCCACTAGAAAATCTAACAACATGGCCTGTGCATCAAGGACCAAGACTAGTATCCAATCCCCACCTTAAGCAAGTGACCAAAGGTCATCCTAAGAAAACTCATTTCTTGAATGAGATGGATATTCATGATCTACGTGGTCCTAGGCGTTGTAGGCTTTGTGGCAGTGAGGGTCATAGCTGAAGCAAATGCCTGCGCCGTGGTGATGCTAGTGCTAGTGGATCGGCTCTAAATTCGCAGTCTACGACCTTAGTTATTTCTAATATTTTATTTAGTATGATATTCAATTGTAGTTTGTAATCTTAGTCATTTCTGTCATTTTATATAGTATTATGTTCAATTGTTGTTTGTCATTTGAGGTGTATCCAACACTTTATCTAGCCTTATATTTGTACTGAGTCATGTGACGGTTACTTTGCTTAAGTTAATTTTCAAGTTTACTTTGATTAGAGAATTAAATAAAACAACACGATGGGTAGAGAATTAAAATAATAACATAAAATTACATTCCCTGATCCTAAACCATAAACAACGGAGCTAACTCATTTAAATATACTTTTCTTCATGGTTTCAGGCACCTTAGAGCATCCCTTTTTGACCCTCTTTTTGATCAATGACGGGCTCCATTTAGATTGACTCTTACGGACCGGATCAACCCTAAGGTTGTAACCTTTACCTTGGACATCTATAGGATAACACAAATATAGTCATGATCAATACACACCAACATAAATTCCAATATAGATCAATGATAAATACAATTCTAGTCAACAATAACAATTAAATTACCTGAACCAGACTCGTCACCCACGACATCATCACCTGTACCAGGTTGATCAACCTCATCCTCATTTGCAAGAGTCTCATCAACCACATCCTCACCTCCAGGAGTCTCATTAACTGTATCCTCATTCTCCTCCTAGTCATCCTCAGGCATAGAAATTTGTGTCGGACTTTGGCGATATCTAATCCCTCTGTGGACACTCCTAACTGAACCAATGGAAGTTCTTGCCCTAGAATGCTCAGAATAGGCTCGCAGTGGATGCCTCGCATCCAAAACGTCAGCTACTCACACCTGTAGAGTGTCCTGGATAGAGTATAAATCATTAACCCACTGAGATGACTCGGGACCCTGGACCCAATCAATAATGTGTCTATATTGATCCTCATCTTGTGCCACTATGCCTAGTAAGTGTGTCAATGTACCTTGCAGTGCCTGTGTCGGCCTGTATACCTCACATATGGTAGATAACTGACCATATGGCTGTAAGGAAGGGTGGGTGAAAGGTTGTGTATATTCCTGTGTGTATGGTGGGGTGGATAATATGGATATGGTTGAGTATGGTGGCTGTATGAAAGGTTGGGTGGAAGGTTGTGCATATTCCTGAAAGTACTGTGGGTGTGGATATTGTTGTCCATATGGATATGGCTGTTGATATGGTAGGTATGGATATGGTGTGTATGCATATGACTATGAAACTAGTGGTTGTTCTTGTTGAGGTGGTCTTGTTGTTGAGGTGGTTGTTCTTGCTGAGGTTGTTATTTTCACTGATGTGGTTGCTCTTATTGACATTCTTTCTCTTGCTCAGCAAGCTCGGAGAGCCGCATGTGATCATCGAATTTACCAATATACCAGTCCATGTACTAGTCAGATGGTTGATAGTTGTCGACATATTCACCTGTTAAGACACACACAGAACTATTTAACCATTGTGAGATCCATACTGCGTGTTCTACGCCCCAATTCTTATTCTTTGGACTTGTCAACACTATGTTATGGGACACTCCAAGTTTCATAGCTTCGACTGGGGGATCTTGATAAAAGCCAAACTATCTTCTAATCCTATCAGTCAGATGCCACCCCATAGCCTCAAAACATATTAAAGGTACCGTTGCACTCCAAAGATTTGCACCGTTGTTAATGTCAAATGGAATAACATGAGACGCAACCTGATTGGGACTGTATGCGTCCCACACAAACTGAAAAAACATATCAAACCTCAAAGGTATAAGTGCACCAGTCATCAATTTAATTCAATATAACAAAAGGTCTTAGCAACAAAACATGTATTCCATCCAAAGGAAGATCGTCCAATCTTCTCCTGATGCCAGAAGTTGTCCAATTTTTATAGTGCTCAGTGGTGGGTTGATAATCATTATACCTGCTATATCATGTTCATATTAGAAAGTAATTAATACAACAAAAATAACAAAATCGACAACTTAGTTAAATATTACCTGCAAGCGATTGGAAAGCTGGTATCCACCGGCGGAGGCCTTATTGTCGGTATTCGTATCCAAGCCCACAGAAGGAAAAATGTCAGAGGACCATCCATGTCCTTGTAATCATGTCTTGATACCTGACATAATGATCGATACATGTTCGCAAGGCAAGCAGAACCCTAACTAAACTTATGAATTTCAGAAAAGTCACGAAGCATCAGTAAATACTTCCAGTGCACAGAGATTCTAGACTTGTCACTAAATAACGTCGTACCAAATAGACACATTATGTGATATTTCATGAAAATTTCCTTACTTACTTGATCAGTCAAATGTTGGCGCCGCTTTAGGGTGCGGAACCATGCCAGCTTGATTCCGCTTTCTTTGTGGTCGTTTGACCTAGGAGCCACACCAAATTGGGTCAAGCACTTGTTTTCTAACCCACTTGTACTGTGATCAGTTGATCCACTCACCGGTAAACCGTCAGTTCGGAGTCCAAGAATCATTGCGACGTCCTCCAAAGTGACCGTGCACTCACTGTGTGGAAGATGAAATGTGTGCGTTTCCGGACGCCACCTTTCAACCAGTGCGTCTACAGTCGGCCTATGAGACACGATCCTCCAATTTAAGAAACATAATCGAACCTGATTGCTCTCAGTTGTTCTTCCATTCTATTATCATATAAGTCTATTTGGTGTAAGTGTCTCGTGTGCAAATTTCTTGAATCCTGAAAACAAAAAATAATAATTAACAGTAAATCACTATAACCAATTCATGACTATTATTATATTCAATACTTACTAAATCACTACATATTCTAATAATTGATGATTACTAAATAAACTACTAATTATTAACTACTACAGTAAACACAAAACTTACTTACATATACAGAATATCAAAGATATTTTATAATATAATCTTCAGCATGTATGATGTCACGTTTTTACATCTTCTTCTTTTTTAAACTCTACATTAAAAAAATATATGAATAATTAAAATATTTTTTCTAAAAAATATTTGAAATGAATGAAAATTCATAAATATATCTATCCTAATTGTTAACGTTAATAGTTTTGTTGTTTTTTTTTTTTGAAAAAACATTCCAAAATAAAACCAAAATTAATATATTCTAAAAATTAATAATAATAATAATGGTAACGTAACTATAATTAATTCTATTTTCTAATAATAGTTCAGATTTAATTAAAAAATATTTCAACCAAAACTAACATCACTAAAAACATAAATTAATAATAATCAAAACTAATATTATATGTAAAATAAATTAAAATAATTATTAAATAATTCTATTTTTAATGTTTTTTTATAATAAATCTGATTTAATTAAATATTTGAAGTAAAACTAAAATATAAATTAATAATTATTGAAACTAATATTTTACGTAAATTAAAAAATTTCTGAAAATGATTAGCTAATTCTTTTTTAATTCTATTTTTTAATTAATAAAATTATAAATGAATTATAAAGTAAAAAAAATTCTTAAAAAAAAGACCAAACATTAATAATAATCAATTATTAATATATAAAAAATCTTGTTTTTTGAAAACAGTTATTTTAAATAACACTAACCTAACGCTAACACTAACACTAAGTCACTAACAATAATTAACTTACTAAAATTAACCCTAACACTAACTAACAACTATACTTACTACTACTAACAATTAATTAACTTACTATTAGTTAATAACAAAATAACCTAAAAAATGTACTAACAATTAATTAACTTACTATTAGTTAATAACAAAATAACCTTAAATTACAAAACATTACCTTATTTTTTAAAAATTCTTGTTCACACTTTCAGTTAAAAAAAAAACCAACAACTAAGGCATACAAGTATTTACCTGAATGACTTTGGTTTAGTTGTGGTGACTGATAAGTATGAGTGTTGCCGTTTTGCTTGTTTTTGTGGGGTAAGAATAAGAATGATAGAAGAGAGCCGTTTTGTGGAATTGGAAAGAGAAGAAGAAGAAATGGAAAAGAGAAGATGGTTACTACAGTAAAAAAACTTCACGCTGAAAAAAGAGAGCCCGTCAGCCACGTATTAGCCATGCACAGAAAACGTCATTGACGTTTTATGCAACACGTCGCCGACGTTTTGTTGAAGAAGATAGTGACGTGGATGGGAAAACGACGGTTATAAGACTCCTAATTTAAAAAAGTTATTAATAAATGATTTATGATCTATTATATTTATTTAAGACTATATTTTTAAAAATTTTTATATATAAGTTGAATAAATTCTTATTTATTATTTAGAGTTCTTATAATTGAAAAAAATAGTAAATATTTTATATGCCTTAATTTTAAATATTTAGATTTTTAACCTTATTTTATAAATAAAGGAGAATAATGAATTTACTTATCTCTAATTTTTATTAAATTGGTATTTAATTAAAAATTATTTAAAGATTGGTAATTAAAAGTTATTTTTAAAAATAGATACTTTATACTTAATTTGATTTTTAATATTATCCTACTTTTTATTTATTTCATACAAATTATACTATTACACCTATTTTTAATAAAAATACCTAAACTAACCCACACCACCCCAAATCCTAACACACTTACACACACTCACTCACTTCTCCCCCACTATAACCCACACACACGATGCCCTCCCTCTCACTCACCCACGGCAAACACACACACGCACACTCAACACAACTCACCCACACTCACTGAAACAGAGGGGAAGAGAGGGAAAAAGGAGAACGGGGAAGAGAGGGAGATGGCGCTGGAGTCTTTCCGGGGAGGCGAGCAACCACGGTCTCCCAGCAATTGTGTATAGCATCTTGGAAACAATTGGCGATAACCGACTCAAAGGCTTTGTTCTCCTCCCAAGTCCAGACCTGAGGTTGCGATTAAGATTGAAATGGTTGATGATCACCCACTTCGGCAATCAGCTCTAACGGTGGTTGATAACCCCAAGTGTCAGAAAAAAACTGATCTGTCATGTTGCTTATATCCGTCTGCGACTTGGGTTGATGCTGAGACTGAAGCCGAGGTTGAGGCAGAAGATGGGACCAAGGCTGAGGCGGAGATTCTAGCTGAGGAGGTTGATTAACATCGACGTCAATAGCACATTGCTATTCCATGTTCGTTGTATGCAGCTGAACCTGAGGCTAAGGCTGAGTATGCTTGGTAGCTTATGCCTCCTCTCGGTTCTCTATAGCTTCCGGTAAACACTCATCATCAAGAACCATCTCAATCTATTTGTTGCCATCCCAAGAATGCGGTGGTTGATTATCATCCAAGGCCGGCATATCTTCCATCTCCTTCGTATCCATCATTAAAAGAGCATCCAATTCCTATTTAATCATTCATGTGTTTAAAAGAGCATCTAGCTCCTTTTCAGTTATTGCTGCATCATCCTTCATATCCATCATTAAAAGAGCATCATCTATTTCCTCTTCAATCATTCCTGCGTTCTGTAAGTCTTCACTCATTTTTCTTCTTCTTAGTTTCTTGGTTTAGTTTCTTCTTCTTCTTCTTCTTCTTTTTAGTTTCTTGGTTTAGTTTTTTGTTTGGTTTAATTCTTAAATAACACATTTATAGAAACTTCACTTTAGATTAGAGTAGTTTAGATTACATTAGATTAAAGGAACTTCCAGAAAGATTTCATTTCATTCAAATATTTTTTCTCTTCACATTTAATATAAGCTTCACTTTGTAAATTAAAGTGGTTTATATTACATTAAATTATGGATAAAATCCAGAAAGATTTCATCTTCAAAATTTTATTTTAGAATCTTTTCATTTTTGTATAATATAAATTTGAAAAATTTTAGCTAAATAAAGAAACTATTCTAATAGGATGTCGAGCTTCTTTCCTGGCTTGATGAAGTGAAGTTATTCACAGCAACTCGTCAAACCCAAAAGAGATAAAAGCCAATAGAAGAAGCGTATGAGTTGAGGCTTGATGAACCGTTCCGTTCTTGAAAACTATGAATTTAAAGAATGATAATGTTAAATTTGTTGTCTTTGGTAGTTATTTTTAGCTCCTTCATCTGATTATCAAACAAGCTCTTCCGCTACTGCGTGCCTTCTAATAAAAAATTGATTTAAACTTGTTTTTTAAAAATATATTTCTCAATGTAAAACGAAAATTTTAAGTCTAGATTTTATTAGAAAAATCACATTATCAACTAATTTTTTTTAGTTTAAATAAGTAAAAAAGTGAAAAAATAAATAAATCTTAAAATAATTTAATTTTTATGTACATATTTTTTTATTCAATTAGGATTTATTACTACAAAAAAATTACTCATTCAGCAACTCTTGAAAAATGTAGCTAAAAAAATTATGCCTTTGACAAAGGCTACATTTTTTTTGTTTTGGAAATGCTTTAGTGGAAAATGCCTACTCAGATGTTGCCAATTCTCAAAAGCTACGCTTTATATATATAATTCTGTATTTTTAACTAAATTAATCAAATAATATACAGCCATTCGGCTCACATCACATACATCACTTCCACCATCATCCTCAACAACCCATATATTTATCATTAATCATGTTTCATCCTTAATTTTCCTTTTACTTTATCCACAGGTTAGCTCTTTTCCTAGTTTCATCTCATTACTAGGCGTACTATAAGGATTTAGGACTAACAGGATGAAAATGGAGGCTTAAAAGCTTTGAAATTTGTCTTAAAAACACAAATCTCATAGTTGCTGAAAAAACAGAGCTATGCGTACGGATAGGTCTCTTCTAGCCAATACGCATATGCATGCATCTGTTCGCGTACGCATACGTACCAGACAGAATTGAATGCATGCGTGCACCATATGTATGCGTACGCAAAAAAGGGGTTATTAGAGCACTATGCGTACGCATTCACATATATGCGCTCGCATAGGAGCCAAACAGAATCCTCCCTATGCGTAGGAAGGGTATGCGTATGCATACAACCAGTTTTCATCAAAATTTTTACCAAGTCCGAAATTCTGCAAAATTTGAGTTTTGATCTTCAAACTTCCGACGCGCATAACTTTTTTGTTTTAAATTATTTTTTATTCGTTCTTCAAACGCTATAAACATCTCGAACCCAATTTTATTTCTAAATAAGTTTGACATAAATCGGGGTCCGAAGACCAAGTTATACTCTACCAAAGTTGGGCCAAAATCACAATTTTCACGAAAAATTAACAAGCCTAAATTTTCAAATATACACTTCCTAACCACTTTAAACCCCACCAAAACCTTACCAATTAGCATCAACCATATTCCAACTTCCTTATTCAAGGTACAACACATCAATTCTCTATTTTCATCAATCTTCACTCAATAATCCAAGTTCAACAATTCACAATATACATTATCAATTACCAGCCTTCCACTTTAATCAAACTTCAAAACCAAGACTTCTAATTCCACAATGTTCAATATTCAAGACCAATTATCCATATCAAGTACAAGTTCAACTTCAATTCAACCTTTACAAGTATCAATCATCACCACCATACACAATTCACATGTATCATTCATCAAGAACATCAATTGCACCTCCAAAACCAATAATCACATAATCAATACCATCTATTTCAACCAATTAACAATCATCACAAATTCAATTCCTATCCTAAGGTCACTAGCCTAAGTTTTCACATTACATTACATTTTAATACAGCAAACCGAAACCATACCTTGGTCGATTCTCCGCTCAACCTAAAACACTTCCAATTGCACTTTTCCTCAAGTTTCAATGCCTCAACACCATAACAACCTATTTTTCAGTACCACAAGTCCACTCCACACTTTGCAAGACCTCAATCAAGCTCCAATGTACACATATACATTGGCTAATACACATAATATACACTCACACATACAACTCAACTACTAAATCACAAAATTTCAAGTATTTGACTTAGGGTTGAGAATCTTACCTTACCCAAAGATCAAAGAGGTAAGACTAAGCTTTTCCTTCAAGCTAATTAGATCCTATAACATCAAAGAACCCAAAATCTCAATATTTTTAACCAAGAATTTCGAAATCAAGGGCTGGAAAAATTGGAAGGAAAACATAGCTTACTTCAAGAACAAAGTTATGGGCTTTGTAGAGCTCCACGCCGTGGTCGCGTGGCCGCAAGCGGTGCGGCGATCGGAGCTCTGGATCAAAAGTTGTGATCAAATGAAGTTGGAAGTGAATTTGGGCAAGGGTTTCAAGCTTTCCCCTTTCCCTTTCAGCATGTTCTATGTTTGAGAGAGGAGAGATGAGGCTTGGCTGGGCCTTAGGCACAATACGGGCCTAGTTGGCTTGGTTTGGCCCGTTCGGCCCAATTTTGGGCCAAATTCTTTAAAATTAGTGTAGAAATTCTCGTTTTAATTTTCTCTATCATATTAAACCATAAAAATCACATTTCAAATTTTCTAGAATATATTTTTAATTTATGTGCTAATTATATATTAATTAACCGGGTTTTACAATATATACAATACATATATAATTGTTGAGTAATAAAAAGTGACAATAAACCTGGTTAGAATATAATATTTGTTGTTACTTTTAGTAATTTATTGTTAAAAATAATAATTCAAATAGGTTATGAATTTAAAGTAATTGTTCAATTAGCTATCAGCAAATACTTTTGCAATAATACAAATTACTATTATATTAAAAATTAGAAGTATGATTTTTCTCATATAAACAAATATATATAATTTAAAATTACTAAAAAAATCATAGTCATTTGATGTCTTCAAAATATGTATTTAAAAGTTGGAACAATAATAAATATATAAATTCTTTAGCTAACTTTAAATAAGAATATATAGTTGATTAAGGAAAAAACAATGAAACAATGCTAACAAGATGGGTAACCATAGAGATATAAGTGACTGATTGTAAGATTTGAATCTGGAATCTTAAAGTCAAACAAACTTTTAACTACTTTTAAGAAAGAAAACTAGGACATGTTATGTCAATGTTGAGTAAAAGAGTAGAAGTTCTTTGACTTTATCAGAAGCCTATAATTTTTTTTGAAGTTTTCTCATTTTAGCAATCTTTGTGGGGATTCACTACAATTTTTCATATACCATTTGAGGTGCACCAAATCCAACAATCCTAATCATATGTGTAGATTTTAGATCAAATTAAATTTCTATCGAATATCAGCCTTATATTGTTCGCCCTATTTTTGAAGATGGATATAGTTGAATGGGAAAATCATCATGAACAGACTGAGTTGTGTTCTGCATTTTGCAAGTTTACAACCTAGAAAAAATGTAACATACAACTCAAAATGTTTACGATGATTTAGCCCATCCAATTGTTCAATCTTCCTTAAACAAAAATTATACAATCACACCACAGAGTCAAGCATACCATATGCTTTTTGCACCAAAATTCAAATCACAACAATGAACTTGTATTAAGCTTGTGTGTTAAGCTTTAACATATATCTTGATCACTAAAATGAATAAATACACAATTACATATTAACATATACACAAATAATTACGTATTAACAAATTAGTTCTTAAAACATTTTCTCTTTCTGAGATGCCATGTAAAACATGCAATGAACATGACCATACACATCAGATAAAAATTCCTACATCTTAGGTGTCGACTTACAATATTAAGGATAAATCCATGGCTTGAATGCCTCATTATCCACACAATGCCTCAACGTCTTAGCTGATTTTGGAGTGTGTTTGGTTACAGTGATTGTTGAAAAAATTACAAATTCGTAGCATACATCTATGCCCCAGCTGTTCTTGTTACTCCTCTTGGTGCTTTGAGTATTATAGTTAGGTAAAAGAACCAATTTTTTAATTTGAGTAGACTCCCAATTTGGTAAACTAAAATAATGAGGAATCAATAAAGTAGAGTTATTGAGGATTTGAATGTTCAAATTCTTTTATACTCAAGTATGTCTGCATGAGTATTTACATCAAATATTGTTGTTACATTTAAACTTCTTATCTATGTGCCTATTCTCATTCATAAAATTGAGTTTTTATGTATCATACCACATACTGGTACTCATATTCTACCACCCTTTTTTGGACGATGAGAACAAATTTTCCATTTTAAAATTTTGAGGAATGACTTTATCCTACAAGTTTCTGCCATTTTGCTACAATCTGTTGATAGATACATGATTATAACTATAATACTTTTTTGTGGCTTGTGAAAATGGGATAGTGCTGTGTTGGCACATTTTATGCTTAAGGAGAAGCTGCAGAGAATGGACATGCTGGGGTGTCTTATGTGCATTATGGGATCGATTGTGATTGTACTCCATGAGCCTCAAGAGAAGTCTCTTACTTCTCTTCAAAAAATTTGGCTGTTGAACCAGGTATGTTGTTCGTATATATGTTTTGTGGTTTCTTTCACTGTGTTATATTCACTACGACATGAAGACTCTGGTTTTGTTGTTTCTATTGGATGTTCCATGTTCATATTAAGGATTTTAGCTAAAGTCACTTTCCAATTAAAAAATAATTTGGAAGCTAAGAGGTAATTTAGAAGTTCAATGTGTAACCCTCTAAGCCAAATAACAGAAATGTCATGCTTGACCTAGACTAACAATTGATGATCTCGAAGGCTAGATTCAAATTTTTTATTTGCCATAACTTTTGTTTGCATCATTTGCTTAGAGTTATATAGTGACAAACACTTTCATGTTTGCTGCCATTGGATATATTTAACATTGCAGTTGTGTTTCCAATATATTATGCCTTGTTCACATCTTTTACAATATTAGCTAGTACAATCATGTTTAAGGTTAGTATTCACTAAAATAAAACAAAAAGTATGCCCTAAAAGAATGAGTTATCTCACACATCAAGTGCTTAACTATCTGTTGTAATCATCTATCCTCTTTTTCTTATTAGAACTATTCTGGTCAAAGTATAAGCAGCATTATATCAGAGCTATGTGGTTTCATCACAGTGTTATCTGGCATAGTAGTATTGCATAGCACAAGAGAGCCAGATCCTCCAATTTCAACAAGTAATGCCTTATTCCTCACTGATGAGCATGTTGGTTATATAAGCTCTTCATAGTTTTATTTGCCTTCATAATTGTACTTAATAACTTATTTTCCTCCGTGATTCACTTTCTAAAATATGCAAATTGTTTACAGATGCAAAATGGACTTGGAGCTTAAAATTGTTGCTTGCTTAAATGGTATACATCATTACACCAATGGCCATTAAATCTGAAGAAATAAAAGGGCATTAGAAGAGGGAAGTTAAAAGCCTAAAAATGTCTTGGGGTAGGGCATATAGTCAATATTCAGGACAGATTAGGATTTCTTAGTGTATTTGTAAGATAAAATTTTGTTTCCTATTTTCTTGTAATGTTTCGGTTAAGAAACTTTTGCTATTTCTAGAAATAATCATTGCCTAATTACCCTTTTTGTACAGATTTGTATAGTTTGTTGTCTCCAAAAGTAACATGGTATATCCAAGGCCTTTTAACTTAATTATGGTTGTACGGTAATATCATTTCATGTGATACTGAATTGTTAAGTGGGAGAACTGCAAATTAGAATCAGCTAATGTTGCCATTGAGTTAGACAAAGCCCCATACTCCAATGATATTTTTCTTCAGTTTATTCTACATTAAGCTCTATAAATGTGGTAGTGTTCTAGAGTTTGACTCTATGACTCCATCTATCCGGTTTTGTAAGAAGTTTCAAGAGGCTCCTATCACATTGTTTTGGTAGATAAGTCGTGCTTCTTTTTCTTGGAGGATGTCTGTTTTCGTGGTGGCGTGTGAAATGAAAGCTCGTGTGCACAATCACTAAAAATTTCTGGGTGATTTTTCTCCTAGTTTGAATGTTTTGTTGTATTGTTATTATTTTGCATTATTTTACCCTCTTGTGCTCTTTTCCCAAGTTGTACCCCCCAGTTTTTAGCTGATTTTTGTGCTCATATTCTGGTGTTCCTCTAATTCCAGGAGCTAATCCATGTAAATTAATTAGTGTAATTTTAATTATTTAACTAGTTATCATATGAAACTTATGAATGTCTATATATATTACAATTTTGATTTATCTATGGTTCAATACCATTAATTGTTTGATCTGAGTTGAGCTATATCTTAGAGATAGGTGAATGAACTTGCTTGACCATCTATAAAAGAACATTGATTCAATTATGGAAAATGGTTGTACACCCAAAAAATAATTATAGAAAATGCTTCGAAAAGTCATCTTAATTAGTATTGATAGCATTTTGAATCTTAGTTTGAATTCTAAAATTGTGGTTTGGATGAAAATTACTTTGGTTATAATAGTGATCATTGTATATCACAAGCATAGTGTGTTATTCGACTAGGATATTTCTAATTCTGAACTTGAAGAGAAAACGGTTGTCAAAGTTACACTTATTCAATTATTCTGCTTTGAATTAATATTTTTACATTATCAATTTGAATAGAACTTAAGAGAAATATCAAATCATAGTGAATAACCATCTCTTGTAACTTGTAGCTATTATGAATGTTATGGTTCTGACTTTATTAGTTTGTATTTAACAGTATGTATTAATATGTTTTAAGAAGAAAAATTAAATTAGACAATACATGTATATAATATTTTTGATAAAAATTATATAAAAATATTCTATATTCTATGATAAAATGTTTTCAAAGAATTCTTACTTAAATTAATATATTTTAAACTAATAATTATTTAAAAAAATACCTTGTTCCCACCCGAAATTCCTTCGGCAAAGTCATCGAGACCTTAAATAAGGCCTAGCTCACCACTCCTTCGGCATTGCCATCAAAGCAAGAGAGCTAGGGGATCAAATATTCCAATACTTACACCATTGTTCTATACATATTTATATTCCTACACTATTGATCAAACTAAGCCATATGCTACCCTCTAATAATGTCAAATTGGCACACATTCACATTTTAGAAAAAAAACTAAGGTAATAATTAAACCAAACTAAACATGCTAAAACAAATATTTAGTCCATTATTTGGGTATTTTTTTTTTTGCTTGTGTAGTCTCCTCCTCTTTCGTAAATCCTCTTTGGTCCAAGAAAATACACATATTATGTTATAGTTCCTACATAAAACATTAATTAAAATATGATAACTACCATGATTAAATACTTCAAAGAGTTTAGAGTAACAAATAAAATAATTTTTAGCTTAATGAAGAAACTACGTATGATAGTCAGCTATGTCATGCATACTCTTTTTTCTTAGCTTTTCTCCTCTAGCTATTATTTCCTGACGTTCAAAGATTTTTTAGCATTACTAACAACTTGTGTATAAGTTCTTATTTTAACATATTCATTTGAAATCGTTAATCATTATTTTCCTAATTCTTCATACCCTTGGAGAAACAACCTACCAAAAAATATTTTGATATAATGTGTGACTATCAAATTTTATAGGAAAGTTCTTTCTATCTGACCTTTAAACGGCAAACATATATAATACTATTAATTAATACGTACTTGTGCTCTTGTAAAGTACAAGGAACTATTTTTTTCGTTCATTGTTGTCACTAGAAGCCACAGGTAAAGGTTTGTGTTGGATTATTTTGCTCTTGGCATGTCAGTTTTTGTTCTCTTGTTGCCCCTGACATGGCTGATGATGACAACATAATATACATTAGCACTGTCATGTCTGCCACGGGAGCCATTACCTGCATCTTGCCATGATAATATTACCAAGATGTATTTACAAAACATAGAAACAGAGTATCTATGTATCTGTATGGACAAAAAATAAATAAAGAAATAAAAAGAGAATGAAAATATTGATTGTAGCCACCTGTGATGTTGATGATAAGTCCAATGAGGCAGTGGTGGTGGTGGTGTTACATTGACGATGGGGATGGAGAGAGAGTTGCGTTCCAAAGGGGTAGCAGGCACAGGTATCATGATGATCATATTCTCAAGATAACCATTTTTTATGGCATTGACGACGGTCATCAGTTTCAAGAAGCGATCTTGCAGCTGTATTGGAGTCTTTTTGGGGAGGTGAGCAGCCACGGTCTCCCAGCAATTGTGTATAGCATCCTATAAATAATTGGCGATAATTGACTCAAAGGCTTTGTTCTCCTTCCAAGTCCAGACCTGAGGTTGCGGTTGAGATTGAAGTGGTTGATGACCACCCATTTCGACAATCAGTTCTAATGGAGGTTGATAATACCAAGTGTCAGCAAAAAATTGATCTGTCATGTTGCTTATATCCATCTGCTTCTTAGGTTGATGCTGAGACTAAAGCTGAGGTTGAGGAAGAGGCTGGGACTAAGGCTAAGACGAAGATTCTAACTGAAGTGGTTGATTAACATTGACGTCAATAGCACATTGCTCTTCCAAGTTTGTTGTATGTGGCTGGAGCTGAGGCTGAGGCTGAGTATGATTGGTAGCTTCCGTCTCCTCCCAGTTCTCCATAGTTTCCGAAAGACACTCATCATCAAGAACTATCTCAATCTATTTGTTGCCATAGAAAGAATGCAGTAGTTGATTATGATCTAAGGCCGGTAGATCTTCCATCTCCTTCTGATGAGCGGATAATTTATACGCTTTTTGGCATTGTTTTTAGTATGTTTTGGTATGATCTAGTTAGTTTTTAGTATATTTTTATTAGTTTTTAGTTAAAATTCACTTTTCTGGGCTTTACTATGAGTTTGTGTGTTTTTCTATGATTTCAGGTATTTTCTGGCTGAAATTGAAGGTCTTGAGCAAAAATCTGATTCAGAGACCGAAAAAGACTGCAGATGTTGTTGGATTCTGACCTCCCTGCACTCGAAGTGGATTTTCTGGAGCTACAGAAGCCCAATTGGCGCGCTCTCAACGGCGTTGGAAAGTAGACATCCTGGGCTTTCCAGAAATATATGATAGTCCATACTTTGCCTAAGATTTGATGGCCCAAACCGGCGTGGCAAATCAGCCTCAGAATTTCCAGCGTTTAACGCTGGAACTGGCATAAAACTTGGAGTTAAACGCCCAAACTGGCATAAAAGCTGGCGTTTAACTCCAGAAAAAGTCTCTACACATGAAAGCTTCAATGCTCAGCACAAGCACACACTAAGTGGACCCAGAAGTGGATTTTTACGTCATTTACTCATTTCTGTACACCCTAGGCTACTAGTTTACTATTAATAGGATCTTTTGACATTGTATCAGTACCTCATGACACTTTACACGTTTTCTTTGTGTACTTTCCACGGCATGAGTCTCTAAACCCCATGGTTAGGGGTGAGGAGCTCTACTGTGTCTTCATGGATTAATGCAATTACTACTGTTT
>NC_029779.3:1192400-1192775 GCF_000817695.3 Arachis duranensis | reverse complement strand
GACCCTTACTCACGTAAGGTATTACTTGGACGACCCAGTGCACTTGCTGGTTAGTTGTGCGGGATTGCAAAAGTGTGATTGCAATTTCGTGCACCAAGTTTTTGGCGCCATTGCCGGGGATTGTTCGAGTTTGGACAACTGACGGCTTATCTTGTTGCTTAGATTAGGACTGTTTTATTTTTTTTAGAGTCTTTTAGTTGAGTCTAGTTTTATATCTTAAGTTTGGTGTCAATTGCATGCTTTTATTTTTCTTCTAATTTTCGAATTTGCATGTCCTTAGTCCCTTTTTGATCCTTAAAAATTCTAAGTTTGGTGTCCTCTTTGTGTTTTTCCCTTAAAAATTTTCGAAAAATTAGTGTTTGATTTTCTAAAAAT
>NC_029779.3:1191947-1192326 GCF_000817695.3 Arachis duranensis | reverse complement strand
ATTTTGTTGTTTTTCTCTTTCCTCATTTCAAAAATCAAATCTTTTTCATAAAAATTTTTCAATCATATCTTTCTAATTGCTAATCTCAAAATCTGTTTAATTAACTAATTGATTCAGTTCTCAATTTGCTTTGATCTTATTTTCTTTTTAATTTTCGAATTTTTTTATTTTAATTTCCTTTTGTTTTATTTTAATTTTTTTCGATTAATTCAAAAAAAATATTTTTATCTACTTGCAATCCATATCATTTCCCTTTATCCATCATGGACCTAAGTGGGATTGATCAGTCCAGAAGGACTCTGGGGTCATATGCTAACCCCATTACAGCTGCATATGGGAGTAGCATCTGTACACCTCCCATCAAAGCAAGCAGCTTTGA
>NC_029779.3:1190456-1191770 GCF_000817695.3 Arachis duranensis | reverse complement strand
CTTTAAACAAGAGGATAATGAATCCCTTTATAATGCCTGGGAGAGGTATAGAGGTATGCTAAGAAAATGCCCCTCTGAAATATTTTCAGAGTGGGTGCAGTTAGACATCTTCTACTATGGGCTTACAGAAAAAGCTCAGATATCTTTAGACCACTCAGCTGGTGGATCTATACACATGAGGAAGACAATTGAAGAGGCTCAAGAGCTCATAGACACTATTGCTAGAAACCAATATTTATACTCTAGCAATGAGTTCTCTCAAAAAGGGGAAGTCATGGCAGTAGCCACTGATCCTAATCCCCAAGAACAGATGATTGAGCTTAATCAACAATTGCTCCTAATGACAGAACAGTTAGCAGAATTTAAAGAGATGCTCCATGAAACTAAAGTTGCTAACAAGAACATAGAACTACAGTTAAATCAAGCAAAACAGCAAATATCTAAACAGATAACAGAGGAATGTCAAGCAGTTCAACTGAGGAGTGGAAAGACACTGAATAACACTGCTCAAAAGAGCAAAAATCCAAATAAGGAACAAGTGACAGAGGATAACCAAACCACTGTTCAAAATCCCTCTGAGGACAGTAAGAGCCCAGAGAGGAATGTTATTGGCGTTCAAACGCCAGAAAAGGGGGAAAAGTTGGCATTAAACGCCCATTTTCCACCCAATCCTGGCGTTCAGACGCCAAGGGGAGATCAGACACCTGAGAGTGCTGACAGTAATCCCTCTAACAAGGCTTCTTCAACCTCTTCTGTAAGGAATAAACCTGCAGCATCTAAGGTTGAAGAATATAAAGCCAAGATGCCTTATCCTCAAAAACTCCGCCAAGCGGAACAGGATAAGCAATTTGCCCGCTTTGCAGACTATCTAAGGACTCTTTAAATAAAGATTCCGTTTGCAGAGGCACTTGAGCAAATACCTTCTTATGCTAAATTCATGAAAGAAATCTTAAGTCATAAGAAGGATTGGAGAGAAAATGAAAAAGTGTTTCTCACTGAAGAATGTAGTGCAGTCATTCTAAAAAGCTTACCAGAAAAGCTTCAAGATCCAGGAAGCTTTATGATACCATGCACATTAGAAGGTGCATATACCAAGACAGCCCTTTGTGACATTGGAGCAAGTATCAACCTAATACCTGCATCCACTATCAGAAAGCTTGGATTGACTGGAGAAGTCAAACCAACCCGGATATGCCTCCAACTTGCTGATGGATCCATTAAATATCCATCAGGCATAATAGAGGATATGATTGTCAAGGTTGGGCCATTCGCCTTTCCAACTGACTTTGTGGTGCTGGAAATGGAGGAGCACAA
>NC_029779.3:1185940-1186865 GCF_000817695.3 Arachis duranensis | reverse complement strand
GGCGTTAAACGCCAGAATGGGCACCATTCTGTGCGTTTAACGCCAGTAAAGGTGCCATTTTGGGCGTTAAATGCCAGAATGGGCACCATTCTGGGCGTTTAACGCCAGGTGTGCAGCATCCTGGGCGTTTTAGAAAAACGCCCAGTGATAAAGGAATTCTGGCGTTTAACGCCAGCCAGGGCACCTGGTTGGGCGTTAAACGCCCAAAAGGGGCAACAAATGGGCGTTAAACGCCAGAATGGGTGCCATTCTGGGCGTTTAACGCCAGAAAGGTGGGGGGACCAAGATTTTGTTTTCAAATCAAATTTTTTCAAACTTTGCTTCTCTTACCCATACTTTTCTACATAAATGCATCTCAACCCTTCATCATTCACTTTCAAATTTTCAAAAATCTAAAATCATTCTTCAAATCTCTCAAATCAATCCCAAATCTTGTTCAAAAACTCACCCTTCTCTCAAATTCTTTCCATATCTTCTCAAATCTTCTTTCAAATTTTTCTTTTTTTCGAAATCTCTCCTCCCTACTTTATAAATACACGTTTGGCCCCCTAATTCCCCCACACCTATTCGAATTTACTCGTCCTCTCTCTCTCTTCTTTCCTTTCTTTTGCTTGAGGACAAGCAAACCTCTAAGTTTGGTGTGCTTTTCCGTGATCACTAAGCCAAGATTCATCAAGATCATGGCTCCTAAGGGAAAACAAACCAATTTAAGAGGAAAGAAAGAGAATAATCCAAAGAATCTTTGGAACCAAGAGAAGTTCTTAACCAAAGAACATGAAGACCATTATCACAAAATAATGGGCCTGAGATCAGTGATCCCGGAAGTTAAATTTGATCTGAAAGAAGATGAATATCCGGGGATCCAAGAGCAAATTCGAAACAGAGGATGGGAAGTTCTAACCAATCCTGAGATAAAGGTTGGAAG
>NC_029779.3:1184257-1185079 GCF_000817695.3 Arachis duranensis | reverse complement strand
GATTTCAAATTTATCCTTGAAACTAGTTGAATTAGTTTGATGTGGTGACAATACTTTTTGTTTTCTGAATGAATGCCTGAACAGTGCATATGTCTCTTGAATTTGTTGTTTTGAGGATGTTAAAAATTGTTGGCTCTTGAAAGGATGAGGAAAAAGAGAACTGTTATTGAGGATCTAAAAAATTATTTAATTAAAAAAAATTCGAAAAACAAAAAAAAGAGAGAGAAAGAAAAAGAAAGAAATAAAGTTGTGATCCAAGGCAAAAAGAGTGTGCTTAAGAACCCTGGACACCTCTAATTGGGGACTCTAGCAAAGCTGGGTCACAATCTGAAAAGGTTCACCCAATTATGTGTCTGTGGCATGTATGTATCCGGTGGTAATACTGGAAAACAGAGTGCTTTGGGCCACAGCCAAGACTCATACACTAGCTATGTTCAAGAATCATTATACTTAACTAGGAGAATCAATAACACTATCTGAGTTCTGAGTTCCTATAGATGCTAATCATTCTGAACTTCAAAGGATAGAGTGAGATGCCAAAACTGTTCGGAGGCAAAAAGCTACTAGTCCCGCTCATCTAATTGGAGCTAAGTTTCCTTGATATTTTGGAGTCTATAGTATATTCTCTTCTTTTATTCTATTTTGATTTTCAGTTGCTTGGGGACAAGCAACAATTTAAGTTTGGTGTTGTGATGAGCGGATAATTTGTACGCTTTTTGGCATTGTTTTTAGTATGTTTTTAGTATGATCTAGTTAGTTTTTAGTATATTTTTATTAGTTTTTAGTTAAAATTCACTTTTCTGGACTTTACTATGAGTTTGT
>NC_029779.3:1175179-1183275 GCF_000817695.3 Arachis duranensis | reverse complement strand
TATCTCTATCTTTATCTTTATGTTTTTATGCGTTCATCACCATATCCATTTGAGTTTGCCTGACTAAGATTTACAAGATGACATAGCTTGCTTCATACTAACAATCTCCGTGGGATCGACCCTTACTCGCGTAAGGTTTATTACTTGGATGACCCAGTGCACTTGCTGGTTAGTTGTGCGAAGTTGTGTTAATGCCATGGTATTGAACACCAAGTTTTTGGGGTTCATGACCGAGGATTATGAGAGTTGTGAAAAGTATTGTTCACAATTTCGCGCACCAGNTATATACAACACATATTTAATTGTTGAGAAATAAAAAATGACAATAGACCCAGTTGGAATATAATATTTGTGGTTACTTTTAGTAATTTATTGTTAAAAATAATAATTCAAACAGGTTATGAATTTAAAGTAATTGTTCAATTTCCTACCAGCAAATACTTTTGTAATAATATAAATTACTATTATATTAAAAATTGGAAGTATGAATTTTCTCATAAAAACAAATATATATAATTTAAAGTTACTAAAAAAATCATAGTCATTTGATGTCTTCAAAATATCTATTTAAAAGTTGGAACAATAATAAATTAATAATGAATATATAAATTTTTTAGCTAACTTTAAATAAGAATATATAGTTGATTAAGGAAAAAAAATGAAACAATGCTAACAAAATGGGTAACCATAGAGATATAAATGACTAATTGTAAGATTTGAATCTGGAATCTTAAAGTCGAGCAAACTTTTAACTACTTTTAAGAAAGAAAATTAGGACATGTTATGTCAATGCTAAGTGAAAGATTAAAAGTTCTTTGGTTTCATCAGAAGCCTATAATTTTCTTGGAAGTTTTCTCATTTTCGCAATCTTTGGATGGATTCACTACAATTTTTCATATATCATTTGAGGTGCAGCAAAACCAACAATCCTAATAATATGTGTAGATTTTAGATCAAATCAAACCTATATCGAATATCAACCTTATATTATTCCCGCCTATTTTTGAAGATTGATATAGTTGAATGAAAAAATCATCATCAACAGATTGAGTTGTGTTCTGCATTTTGCAAGTTTTCAACCTAGAAAAAATGTAACGTACAACTCAAAATGTTTACGATGATTTAGCCCATCCAATTGTTCAATCTTCCTTAAACAGAAATTATACAATCACACCACAGAGTCAAGCATACCATATGCTTTTTGCACCAAAATTCAAATCACAACAATGAACTTGTATTAAGCTTGTGTGTTAAGCTTTAACATATATCTTGATCACTGATGAGCGGATAATTTATACGCTTTTTGGCATTGTTTTTAGGTAGTTTTTAGTAGGATCTAGCTACTTTTAAGGATGTTTTCATTAGTTTTTATGCAAAATTCATATTTCTGGAATTTACTATGAGTTTGTGTGTTTTTCTGTGATTTCAGGTATTTTCTGGCTAAAATTGAGGGACCTGAGCAAAAATCTGATTTAGGCTGAAAAAGAACTGCTGATGCTGTTGGATTCTGACCTCCCTACACTCGAAATGGATTTTCTGGAGCTACAGAACTCCAAATGGTGAGCTCTCAATGGTGTTGGAAAGTAGACATTCAGAGCTTTCCAACAATATATAATAGTCTATATTTTATTCGAGATTATATGACGCAAACTGGCGTTCAACGCCAGTTCCATGCTACATTTTGGAGTAAAACGCCAGAAACACGTCACAAACCAGAGTTAAACGCCAAAAACACGTTACAACTTGGCGTTTAACTCCAAGAGAAGCCTCTGCACGTGTAAAGCTTAAGCTCAGCCCAAGCACACACCAAAATGGGCCCCGGAAGTTGATTTCCGCATTTAGACTTATTTCTGTAAACCCTAGTAACTAGTCTAGTATAAATAGGACATTTTACTATTGTATTTGACATCTTTGGATCATCTTTGGATTATTTTTGGATTACCTTATGATCCTTTGATCACTTTTATGGGGGCTGGCCATTCGGCCATGCCTGGACCATCATTTATGTATTTTCAACGGTGGAGTTTCTACACACCATAGATTAAGGGTGTGGAGCTCTGCTGTACCTTGAGTTTCAATGCAATTACTACTATTTTCTATTCAATTCAGCTCATTCCTGTTCTAACATATTCGTTGTACTTCAACATGATGAATGTGATGATCCGTGACACTCATCATCATTCTCACCTATGAACGCGTGACTGACAACTACTTCCGTTCTACCTTAGACCGAGCGTGTATCTCTTGGATTCCTTAATCAGAATTTTCGTGGTATAAGCTAGAATTATTGGCGGTCACTCTTGAGAATCTGGAAAGTCTAAACCTTGTCTGTGGTATTCCGAGTAGGATTCAGGAATTGAATGATTGTGACGAGCTTCAAACTCGCGATTGTTGGGCGTGGTGACAGACGCAAAAGAATCAATGGATTCTATTTCGACATGATCGAGAACCGACAGATGATTAGCCGTGCTGTGACAAGAGCATTTGGACCATTTTCACTGAGAGGATAGGAAGTAGCCATTGACAACGGTGATGCTCTACATACAGCTTGCCATGGAAAGGAGTAAGAAGGATAGGATGAAAGCAGTAGGAAAGCAGAGATTCAGAAGGAACACAGCATCTCCATACACTTATCTGAAATTCTTACCAATGATTTACATAAGTATCTCTATCTTTATTTTATGCTTTATTTATTATTAATTTCGAAAACCATTTATAACCATTATAATCTGCCTAACTGAGATTTACAAGATGACCATAGCTTGCTTCATACTAACAATCTCCGTGGGATCGACCCTTACTCACGTAAGGTTTATTACTTGGACGACCCAGTGCACTTGCTGGTTAGTTGTGCGAAGTTGTGAAGAATGTGAGTGAACCATAGTAGTGTGCACCAAGTTTTTGGAGCCATTGCTAAGCATTGTTCGAGTTATGAAAAGAGTAAATCACAATTTTGCCTATCAATCACTGAATTGAATAAATACACAATTATATATTAACACAAACACAAACAATTACGTATTAACAAACTAGCTGTTAGAACCTTCCCTCTTTCTGAGACGCCATGTAAAATATGCAATGAACATAACCATACACATCAGATAACACTTCCTACATCTTAGGTGTCAGCTTACAAAGTTCAGGATAGATCCATGGATTGAATGCCTCATCATCCGCACAATGCCTCAACATCTTAATTGATTTTGGAGTGTGTTTGGTTACAGTGATTGTTGGAGAGATTGCTAATTCGAAGCATACATCTATGCCCCAGCTGTTCTTGTTACTCCTCTTAGTGCTTTGAGTATTATAGTTAGGTAAAAGCTCCGATTTTTTATATTTGAGTAGAACCCCAATTTGGTCAACTAAAATAATGAGGAATCAATAAAGTAGAGTTATTGAGGATTTGAATGTTCCAATTCTTTTATACTCAAGTATGTCTGCATGAATATTTACATCAATTACTATTGTTACATTTAAACTTCTTATCTTTGTACATACTTTCTTTCGTAAAATTGAGTTTTTATATAACATACCACATACTTGTATTCATATTCTGGCACCCTTTTTTTGGACGATGAGAACAAATTTGCCATTTTAAAATTTTGAGAAACGACTTTATCCTATATGTTTATGCTATTTTGCTACAATCTGTTGATAGATATATGATTATGTAATTATAATACTTTTTGTGGTTTGTGGAAATGGGGTAGTGCTGTGTTGGCACATTTCATGCTTAAGGAGAAGCTGCAGAGAATGGACATGCTGGGGTGTCTTATGTGCATTGTGGGTTCGACTGTGATTGTACTCCATGCGCCTCAAGAGAAGTCTCTTACTTCTGTTCAAGAAATTTAGCTGTTCAACCAGGTATGCTACTGTATATGTGTTCTGTAGTTTCTTTCACTGTGTTATATTCACTACGACATGAAGACTCTAATTTTGTTGTCTCTATTGGCTATTCCATGTTCAAATTGAAGATTTTAGTTAAACTCACTTTCTAATTGAAGAAATGATTTGGAAGCTAAGAGATAATCTAGAAGTTCAATTTGTAACCCTCTAACCTAAATAACAGAAATGTCATGCTTGACCTAGACTAACAATTGATGATCTAGAAGGCTAGATTCAAATTTTTTATTTCCTATAACTTTTGTTTGCATCATTTGCTTGGAGTTATATGGTGACAAACACTTTCATATTTGTAGGCGTTGGATACATTTAACACTGCAGTTTTGTCTCCAATCTATTATGCCTTGTTCACATCTTTTAGAATATTAGCTAGTGCAATCATGTTTAAGGTTAGTATTCACTAAAACAAAATGAAAAGTGTGCCCTAAAAAGAATGAGTTATCTCACACATCAAGTGCTTAACTATCTGTTGTAATCATCTATCCTCTTTTTCTTATTAGGACTATTCTGGTCAAAGTATAAGTAGCATTGCATCAGAGCTATGTGGTTTCATCACAGTGTTATCTAGCACAGTAGTATTGCATAGTACAAAAGAGTCAGATCCTCCAGTCTCTACAGGTAATGCCTCATTCCTCACTGATGAGCATGTTGGTTATATAAGCTCCTCATAGTTGTATTTGCCTTCATAATTGCACTTAATGGCTTATTTTCCTCAGTGATTCACTTTCTAAAATATGCAAATTGTTTACACATGCAAAATGGACTTGGAGCTTGATATTATTGCTTGCTTAAATGGTATACATCATTACACCAATGGCCATTGAATCTGTAGAAATAAAAGGGCATTAGAAGAGGAAATTTAAAAGCCTAAAAATGTCTTGGGATAGGACATATAGTCAATATTCAAGACAGAGTAGGATTTCTAGTATAATTGTGAGATAAAACTTTGTTTCCTATTTTATTATAATGTTTCGGTTAAGAAACTTTTGCTATTTCTGAAAATGATCATTGCCTAATTACCCTTTTTGTACAGATTTGTATAGTCCGTTGTCCCCGAAAGTAACATGGTATATCCAAGGCAATGGTGAGTCTTCGAAACAGAAGGAAGAAGATGGGTCACCACTTTTTAACTTATTTATGGTTGTATGGCAAGATCATTTCACGTGATACTGAATTGTTAAGTGGTAGAACTGTAAATTAGAATCACCTAATGCTGCCATTGAGTTAGATGCAGCTCCCATACCACAATGATATTTTTCTTCGGTTTATTCTATATTAAGCTCCATAAATGTGGCAGTGTTCTAGAGTTTGACTCTGTGACTCCCTCTATCTGGTTTGGCAATAAGTTTCAAGAGGCTCCTATCACATTGTTTTGGTAGATAAGTCGTTCTTCCTTTTCTTGGAGGATGTTTGTTTCCGTGGCGACGTGTGAAATGAAAGCTCGTGTGCACAATCACCAAAAATTCCTAGGTGATTTTTCTCTTAGTTTGTATGTTTTGCTTTATTGTTATTATTTTGCATTATTTTACCCTCTTGTACTCATTTCCAAAGTTGTACCCCCAGTTCTTAGCTAATTTTTGTGTTCATATTCTAGTGTTCCTCTTATTTCGGGAGATCATCCATGTAAATTAATTAGTGTAATTTTAATTATTTAACTAGTTATCATTTGAAACTTATGAATGTCTATATATATTATAATTTTGATTCATCTATGATTCAACACCATTAATTGTTTGATCTGAGTTGAGCTATGTCTTGGAGATAGGTGAATGAACTTGCTTGGCCATCTATACAAGAACATTGATTCAATTATGGAAAATGGTTGTACACCCAAAAAATAATTACGGAAAATGCTTTGAAATGTCATCTTAATTAGTATTGATAGCATTTCGAATCTTAGTTTGAATTCTAAAATTGTGATTTGGATGAAAGTTACTTTGGTTATAATAGTGATCATTGTATATCACAAGCAAAGTGTGTTATTCGGCTAGGATATTTCTAATTCTGAACTTGAAGAGAAAACGGTTGTCAAAGTTATACTTATTCAGTTATTCTGCTTTGAATTAATATTTTTACATTATCAATTTGAATAGAACATAAGAGAAATATCAAATCATAGTGAATAATCATCTCTTGTAACTTGTAGCTATTATGAATGTTATGGTTCTGACTTTATTAGTTAGTATTTAACATTATGTATTAATATGTTTTAAGAAGCAAAATTAAATTAGATAATACATGTATTTATATATAATATATGATGACTAATTTAGTGACTAATTTTTAATATGTATATAATATTTTTGATAAAAATTATATAAAAATATTCTATATTCTATGATAAAATATTTTCAAAGAATTCTTACTTAAATTAATATATTTTAAACTAATAATTATTTAAAAAAATACCTTGTTCCCACCCGAAGTCCCTTCAGCAAAGTCATCGAAACCTTAAATAAGGCCTAGCCCACCACTCCTTCGGCATTGCCATCAAAGCAAGAGAGTTAGGGATCAAAAATTCCAATACTTACACCATTGTTCTATACATACCTATATTCCTACACCATTGATCAAACTAAGCCATATGCTACCCTCTAATAATGTCAAATTGGCACACATTTCGTAAATTCTCTTTGGTCCAATAAAATACACATGTTATGTTATAGTTTCTACATAAAATATTAATTAAAATATAATAACTACCATGACTAAATGCTTCAAAGAGTTTAGACTAACAAATTAAATAATTTTTAGATTAACAAAGAAACTACGTATGATAGCCAGCTATGTCTTGCATACTCTTTTCCCTTAGCTTTTCTCTTCTAGCTATTTTTTCCTGGCGTTCAAAGAATTTTTTAGCGTTACTAACAACTTGTGTATAAGTTCTTGTTTTAACATATTCATTTGAAATCTTTAACCATTGTTTTTCTAATTCTTCATACCTTTGGAGAAACAACCTGCCAAAAAATATTTTGATATAATGAGTGACTAACAAGTTTTATAGAAAAGTTCTTTCTATTTGACCTTTAAACGACAAACATATATAATACTATTAATTAATACGTACTTGTGCTCTTGTAAAGTCCAATGATCTATTATTTTTCGTTCATTGTTGTCACTAGAAGCCACAAGTAAAGATTCGTATTGGATTATGTTGCTATTGGCATGTCGGTTTTGTTCTCTTGTTGCCCCTGACATGGCTGATGACGACAACATAATATACATTGGCACTGCCATGTTTGCCGCGGGCGCCATTGCCTCCATCCTACTATGATAATATTACTAAGATATATTTACATAATAGAGAAATAGATTATCTATGTATCTGTATGGGCAAAAAATAAATAAAGAAATAAAAGGAGAATGAAAATATTTAGAGTAGCCACCTGTGATGTTGATGATAAGTCCAAGGAGACAGTGGTGTTACACTGACGATGGGAATGGAGAGAGGGCTGCGTTCCAAAGGGGTAGCAGGCACAGGTATCATGATGATCATGTTCTCAGGATAACCATTTTTTATGGCATTGACGTCGGTCATCAGCTTCAAGAAGCGATCTTGCAGCTGTACCGGAGTCTTTTCGAGGTGGTGAGCAACCACGGTCTCCCAGCAATTGTGTATAGCATCCTAGAAACAATTGGTGATAACCGACTCAAAGGCTTTGTTCTCCTCCCAAGTCTAGACTTGAGGTCGCGGTTGAGATTGAAGTGGATTGAAGTGGTTGATGACCACCCACTTCGGCAATCAGCTCTAATGAAGGTTGATAACCCCGAGTGTCAGCAAAAAACTGATCTGTCATGTTGCTTATATCCGTCTGCGTCTTGGGTTGATGCTGAGACTAAAGCGGAGGTTGAGGCAGATGCTACGACTAAGGCTGAGGCGGAGATTCTAGCTGAGGTGGTTGATTAACATTGACGTCAATAGCACATTGCTCTTCCATATTCGTTGTATGTGGCTGGAGTTGTGGCTGTAACTGAGTATGCTTGATAGCTTCAGTCTCCACCCAGTTTTCCATAGCTTCCGGCAAACACTCCTCATCAAGAACTATCTCAATCTGTTTGTTGTCATCCCAATAATGCGGTGGTTGATTATCATCCAAGGCCAGCAGATCTTCCATCTCCGTCGTATCCATCATTAAAAGAACATCCAGTTCCTCTTTAATCATTCGTGCGTTATCCTACATATCCATCTTTGA
>NC_029779.3:1168820-1175120 GCF_000817695.3 Arachis duranensis | reverse complement strand
GTTGATTATATACTATAAACCACAGATACTTTGCTGAGTTGTCGTGTTGGAGTGTCGGACACATTTCGGACACGACATTCACCGACACTCGTCCGACACGTGTGTTTGCTGTGTCCAAACCGTGTCTCAATAAAAAATAAAAAATTCTTCTCTGGACACACTTGGACACACCTAAATACCATCACGTGTCAGCGTGTCCGATCTTATTATTACGGCCTTATTTTTAATATATATATATTCTTAAAATAATTTTAGATATAGTATATATTATTATTTATTAAAACAAAAAATATTTTAAATACTTGATATAATTAAAATAAGACATTGAAAATAATTTAAAAAATTAATTTATATTTTAATATCAATAAAATATGAAAATATCATTATGGTTTATCTAAAAAAAATACTTTATATTTTATATGTATACGTGTACCCGTGTCATGTAAAATTTTAAAATTTGCGTGTCGGCGTGTCCCGTGTCGTGTCGTGTCTCGTGTCTGTGTCAGTATTCGTGCATCATAGATTATATACAACACATATAATTGTTGAGAAATAAAAAATGATAATAGACCAAGTTGGAATATAATATTTGTTGTTATTTTTAGTAATTTATTGTTAAAAATAAAAATTCAAACAGGTTATGAATTTAAAGTAATTATTCAATTTGTTACTAGCAAATACTTTTTTTAGTAATAATATAAAATACTATTATATTAAAAATTAGAAGTATAATTTTTCTCATATAAACAAATATATATAATTTAAAATTACTAAAAAAATCATAGTCATTTGATGTCTTCAAAATATGTATTTGAAAGTTGGAGCAATAATAAATTATAATGAATATATAAATTCTTTAACTAACTTTAAATAAGAATATATAGTTGATTAAGGAAAAAATAATGAAACAATGCTAACAAGATGGGTAACCATAGAGATATAAATGACTGATTGTAAGATTTGAATCTGGAATCTTAAAGTCGAACAAACTTTTAACTACTTTTAAGAAAGAAAATTAGGACATGTTATGTCAATGCTGAGTGAAAGATTAGAAGTTCTTTGATTTCATCATAAGCCTATAATTTTTTTGGAAGTTTTCTCATTTTTACAATCTTTGGGTGGATTCACTACAATTTTTCATATATCATTTGAGGTGCAACAAATCCAACAATCCTAATAATATGTGTAGATTTTAGATCAAATCAAACCTATATCGAATATCAGCCTTATATTATTCCTGCCTATTTTTGAAGATGGATATAGTTGAATGGAAAAATCATCATGAACAGAAAGAGTTGTGTTATGCATTTTGCAAGTTTACAACCTAGCAAAAATGCAACCTACAACTCAAAATGTTTACGATAATTTAGCCCATCCAATTGTTCAATCTTGCTTAAACAAAAATTATACAATCACACCACAGTGTCAAGCATACCATATGCTTTTTCCACCAAAATTCACATCACAACAATGAACTTGTATTAAGCTTGTGTGTTAAGCTTTAACATATATCTTGATCACTGAATTGAATAAATACACAATTATATATTAACATAAACACAAATAATTACGTATTAACAAACTAGCTCCTAGAACCTTCCCTCTTTCTGAGACGCTATGTAAAACATGCAATGAACATAACCATACACATCAGATAGATTCATGACTTGAATGCCTCATCATCCGTACAATGCCTCAACATCTTAACTGATTTTAGAGTGTGTTTGGTTACAGTGATTGTTGGAGAGATTGCTAATTCGAAGCATACATCTATGCCCCAGCTGTTCTTGTTATTCCTCTTAGTGCTTTGAGTATTATAGTTAGGTAAAAGCTCCGATTTTTTATATTTGAGTAGAACCCCAATTTGGTCAACTAAAATAATGAGGAATCAATAAAGTAGAGTTATTGAGGATTTGAATGTTCCAATTCTTTTATACTCAAGTATGTCTGCATGAATATTTACATCAATTATTATTGTTACATTTAAACTTCTTATCTTTGTACATACTTTCTTTTGTAAAATTGAGTTTTTATATAACATACCACATACTTGTATTCATATTCTGGCACCCCTTTTTTGGACGATGAGAACAAATTTGCCATTTTAAAATTTTGAGAAATGACTTTATCCTATATGTTTATGCTATTTTGCTACAATCTGTTGATAGATATATGATTATGTAATTATAATACTTTTTGTGGTTTGTGGAAATAGGGTAGTGTTGTGTTTGCACATTTCATGCTTAAGGAGAAGCTGTAGAGAATGGACATGCTGGGGTGTCTTATGTGCATTGTGGGATCGATTGTGATTGTACTCCGTGTGCCTCAAGAGAAGTCTCTTACTTCTGTTCAAGAAATTTAGCTGTTCAACCAGGTATGCTACTTGTATGTGTTCTGTGGTTTCTTTCACTGTGTTATATTCACTACGACATGAAAACTCTGATTTTATTGTCTCTATTGGCTGTTCCGTGTTCAGATTGAAGATTTTAGCTAAAGTCACTTTCCAATTGAAGAATTGATTTGGAAGCTAAAAGATAATCTAGAAATTCAATGTGTAACCTTCTATCCCAAATAACAGAAATGTCATGCTTGTCCTAGACTAACAATTGATGATCTAGAAGGCTGAATTCGAATTTTTTATTTCCCATAACTTTTGTTTGCATCAGTTGCTTGGAGTTATACGGTGACAAACACTTTCTTGTTTGCATGCGTTGGATACACTTAACATTGTAGTTGTGTCTCCAATCTATTATTCCTTGTTCACATCTTTTACAATATTAGCTAATGTAATCATGTTTAAGGTTATTATTCACTAAAACAAAATGAAAAGTGTGTCCTAAAAGAATGTGTTATCTCACACATCAAGTGCTTAACTATATGTTGTAATCTTCCATCCTCTTCTTCTTATTAGGACTATTCTGGTCAAAGTATAAACAGTGTTATCTGGGACAATAGTATTTCATAGTACAAGAAAGTCAGATCCTCCAATCTCTATAGGTAATTCCACATTCCTCACTGATCAGCATGTTGGTTATATAAAGGTATCAAAGTAACATAGAATATGAGAAGAAAAGTAAAAAGAAGAAGAAGCAGAAGCAAAAAAGTCATCCATAACCTAGTGGCTTGTTAGTTGTGAATGAAGATCCCACCTGGTAGAAACCCATGGATCTCGAAGAAGAAGATGATGAGAAATCATCTGGTAAATAAGAAACATTGATATCATTTCATGTTATATTATTTCCGGTGTTTGGTTTTTTATTGTTTCACAACCGTAATCTAAATGTTTATATGTAGATGAGGAGAAGCCACTTGTTGATGAACACATTGAAGTGAAGCGTATGAAAAGGCTTGAGCAGCTGAGGGTTAGACGTCCTTATCATGCTATATCTAAGGATGGAAGTGGTTGGGTTTCACTTTCTTCTCAGCCTATTGATCCTAATAATGTAAACGATGATGTGTCTCCACCCTCTTAAACAAAGGGTTCAAAATGGCAAACTTCTGATAGAAAGATATTTGATTTATCACCTTCTAAGTAGTGGTTAAAACGGAATGACACTCCATCACCTGAACATGACTCACAACTAGTGCATTTCGAGGGGTTGGACTCTGACTTATCACCCCCTCATAAAGGCAGAATTCAGAGTGCTGCAATTTCACCTGCACGTCAGCCAAGGTCATTGGATCCAGAGTTCTGAGTCTTGACATTTCTCACCCTTACCGTTCTCAGTGACAAATACATGATCACAAAGCAAGAATTATAAGACTCCTGATTTGCATGATCTTTCTACACCTCGTGGTTGTCGTCATGATTGTCCAATGATCCAATTCTTGATAACAATTCAGATATTGTAAAGTTTGAGTTCAAGGATTTTTCTTTTCTACCTAAAATGATTCCTAAAAGATATGAAGAATACAAGTATCTTAGGCTGGTTGAAGAAATCATCTCTAAGGGTCCAGCCAAAAATGATAGAACAAGGACTGGTATCTTATCAAAATTTGGTTGCTAGGTAACAGATGGCTATATTTGAGGGTTGCTGTAATTCGTACTCTGACATCTGTGTCCATATTTTTATAGATGAGGTTCAATTTCTACAAAAACTTCCCTCTTCTATTACAAAGGTACATAAACATTATACTTATTATTATAGTTTAGGAAGATGTTCAGATATGGCAGCTTAGGGAGCGGAACGTGATATTGCGTCAATTTGAACCATCCAGATATATTATAAATGAACGTGAGAGGCCAAGATCATGGGAAGTTGTTGTGAGTGTACACCAAGAGCAGGAGCCACATGTGTCCGCTTGCAACAGGTGGAGCAATTGAGAAGTGTATAGACACAGACAATCTCACATGTGTCCGCTTGCAACTAAAGGCTGGGATGTGAAGGCGTTAGCTGTAAGCCTAGCCATTTTGGTGGGTTAGTCGAGCCGAGTTATGGTTGGGTCAGGTGTGTATGATGTAGATCAGCTCCCATAGATGGGCCAAGGCATGTTTGAGAAGTTTGGGATGTGAAAAGATTTGGCAATGATGAAATAAATTAAAATTTATGGTAATGGGTTCATTGCGGATGATACTGTGTTGTGATTTAAAATTTGATGATAACTAAATTGAAGAAAACAGTATTTGAGAAGTTAAAATTATACATCTTTGCTTAGTGAATGGAATAATAATTTTTTAACAACAATAAAGAATAGTAAATTGTTTTTGGCTATGAAAGAAAGTTAAGAGGGGCAAATACAAATTTGACATTAATGTGGATTTGGAACTACATGATAAGGAATTTTGTTTTATCATTTATGTACTGTTTGCTACAAAAATACAAAAATAGAAATTAAACATAAAACATATATACATATGCATTAATGTATGTATAAATTTATCTAGCTGTAGATTTTTTTAGGCTATGTCACAAGAGACGTAAATTTTTTTTTTTTTTTGCTGTGGACATTTGCATAAATTTGTAAAAAGTATGAGTGAGGTGTTAAAATTTGTGGTGGTATTATGGATTAGTTTATTTTAATTTAATAATGAAGAAAATTCTTTCATGTATTGAGTAAAAATTTAGTTATACCAAGTTAACAGTTACCCCCTCTAAGCATAATATTAGTAGTAATGGGAACTAGAAACATGCGCATGTGATAGATATAAATTTTGTACACGCGAATAAAATTGTTTCCTTGTGTGGTATTAAATTAAGTTGTTCGTATAGTGTCTAAAAATGATTGTCTAATTATTAAAAAAAGTTAAATAATTATTTTTTAATTTAAAAATATAAAAAAAATTTAAATATTTAAAATTTACTAAAAAAATAAGTTAGATAAATATTAAACACCAAGTGTAAAGTACCATAAAACTGGCCTTAAATTAATGATTTTATACGGTGAATATTTAAAATCATGACACAAAATTTATTGATATTGGAGAAAAATAAGTTAAATTAAATGCAAGGAATGATTAAAGGAACATGATTTTGGATAACAATTGAATCAATGTGTGTCCTTGTTTAACATCACGCCAACCCAATAATTAAAATATTGCCAGATTTACTTTCCACTAATTTGGGTTTGAACCCAAGCCTTGAGACCCAATGGCTCCACATGGACTTACCCCAAATCATTTTCGGGCCACGCCTCTTGCGACGCTTTTTCAAGAGCTTCACGTTGCCTTTTGAGCTGGTCAATTATGACATTACACTTTGAAATTCATGATTCTTATGGTCATTATAACAGAAGCTTTAGGAGAAAAGCGCACCTATTTTACGATACAGAAGTACGTGAGGAAAGAAGTCAAGTGGAGCACATGGAGAGGATGACAAGAAGAACAACATGGTTGGAGAAACAGCTAGGTAGTGATGAGCGAATATTTTATACGCTTTTTGGGAGTAATTTTATGTAGATTTTAGGAATAATTTATTTTATCTCTTAGATTAGGAATAATTTATTTTTATTGTTATAGAGTCATTAAATTCTGATAGGATAGTTTCTTTTCAAAAAAAAAATTTCTTTTCAAAAATATTATTTTTCTTAATCAATTGCTAATTTTCGTGAGTTTAGTGTCTTGTTCTAAGTTTGGTATTAATTGCATATTTTATATTTTTCTTTAAATTTTTGAACTTGTGTTCTTTGTTCTTCATTGATCTTCAAGTTGTTCTTGTTTATTTTTCTTGTTTGATCTTGAGTTTTTCTTGTTTTGTGTCTTCTCTTGTTTTTCTTGTGCTTTTTCAAAACATTAATTTTCAAAAATTATACTTTTATCCATAAATATAATACATCTTTAAAATCAACACTGAAGTTACTGCG
>NC_029779.3:1167674-1168476 GCF_000817695.3 Arachis duranensis | reverse complement strand
ATTGGAGTTAGTAGCTTTGAGTTGAATCCTCATCTCATTATCATGGTGCAGCAAAACTGCTAGTATTCTGGTCTTCCACATGAAGAACCTACAGAGTTTCTGGCACAATTTTTACAAATTGCTGACAAGTGCATGATAAGGAAGTAGATCAGGATGTCTACAGATTATTACTGTTTCCATTTGCTGTAAAAGATCAAGCTAAGAGGTGGTTAAATAACCAGCCTAAGAACAGCATAAAAACATGGAAACAGCTGTCAAAAAAATTCCTAAATCACTATTTCCCTCCAAAACGGATGACACAGCTAAGGCTAAGCATCCAAGGCTTCAAACAAGGAGATAATGAATCGCTTTATGATGCCTGGGAGAGATACAGAGAGATGCTAAGAAAATGCCCCTCTGAAATGTTTTCAGAGTGGGTGCAATTAGACATCTTCTACTATGGGCTTACAGAAAAAGCTCAGATTTCTCTAGACCACTCAGCTGGTGGATCTATTCATATGAGAAAAACAATTGAAGAAGCTCAAGAGCTTATCGATACAATTGCCAGAAATCAGCATCTGTACCTAAGCAGTGAATCTTCCATGAAAGAAGAAGCTAAAACAGTAACTGCAGAACTCAGTCCGGTGGATCAGGCTAATGAAATTAATCAACAATTAGACTTTCTTACTCAGCAGCTAGCCGAATTCAAGGAAATACTACAAGAAACAAGAATGGCTAACAGGAATATGAAAATGCAATTAAAGTAGACAGAAAAGCAACTGTCAAAACAAATAACAGAAAAATGCCAAGCAGTTCAATTAAG
>NC_029779.3:1162632-1164386 GCF_000817695.3 Arachis duranensis | reverse complement strand
AAGAAGCTTGGATGATGCTCTGTGGGCATACAGAACAGCATTCAAGACCCCTATAGGGACCTCTCCATACCAGCTTGTGTATGGAAAGGCATGTCACTTGCCAGTGGAACTGGAACACAAAGCCTACTGGGCAACCAGATTCCTAAACCTTGATGCCAAGTTAGTTGGAGAAAAACGCTTACTCCAGTTAAATGAGCTAGAGGAATTTAGACTCAATGCTTTCGAAAATGCAAAAATATACAAAGAGAAAACAAAAAGATGGCATGATAAGAAATTGTCATCCAGAGTCTTTGAGCCAGGGCAGAAAGTTCTGCTATTCAATTCTAGGCTCAAATTATTCCCCAGGAAATTAAAATCCCGGTGGAGAGGTCCATATGTGATTACAAGTGTATCACCATATGGATACGTAGAGCTTCAAGATAATGACTCTAATAAAAAGTTCATTGTTAATGGACAAAGAATTTCTAACAAAAAGTTCATTGTTAATGGACAGAGAGTTAAACATTATCTTGAAAGCAATTTTGAGCAAGAATGCTCAAAACTGAGACTTGATTAGAGCTCAGTAATAGTCCAGCTAAAGACAATAAAGAAGCGCTTGCTGGGAGGCAACCCAGCCATTTACAAAGTTTATTTACTAATTAAATAAATTTCCTTTTCTTTACAGGTATGTGTCCAAGTATCTTCAAAAGGTAAAATAACAATTGTTTAAGTTCACAAAGTTACAGGGGAATCTGGAAGCTCACTAGCGTGGAAAAAAAACAGTGAGAAACGTTTTTGGCGTTGAACGCCCAATAGAAGCACCCACTGGGCGTTCAACGCCAGTAAGGGTAGCCATCTGGGCGTTAAACGCCAGAAAGGAGCATCTTCTGGGCGTTGAACGCTAGAAAGAAGCACCTTCTGGGCATTTAACGCCAGATTGACAGCATCCTGGGCGTTCAGAAAAACGCCCAGTGACAAAGGACTTCCTGGCGTTCAACGCCAGCAAGAAGCAACAGCTGGGCGTTGAACGCCCAGGAGAAGCATCAATTGGGCGTTAAACACCCAAAACATGCAGCGTTTGGGCGTTTAACGCCAGGATGGTGGGGATGAGGTAAAATTCGTTTTTCTTCACAAATTTTCTGATTTTTATGTTTCAATTCATAATTTCTTGCATAAATATATTTTAAAATATCATCCTTCAATTCTAAAATTTTTAATCCTAATTTCTAAAAACACTAATTTCTAAAATCCCTTTTTCAAAAATGTTAAATGTATCTTAATTCATAAGCACAAATCTTTTTCCAATCCAAATCTTTTTCAAATCTTTTTCAACTCATCATATCTTTTGGATTTCGAAATTGCCTCTCCCTCTATTCCTCTCTTTTTCTTTTCTTTTTTTTGCTTGAGGACAAGCAAACCTCTAAGTTTGGTGTGAGTTGCCATGATCACTGAGCTAAAACTCATCAAGATCATGGCACCTAAGGGAACAGGAAGAACAAGGATGTGAACTGAAGGAACTAAAGCGTCAGAAGCTATTCCTTGAAGAACCAAGCACCCCACAGACTAGAGGAACATCCACTTCCCAAAATACAGGTTGTTAAGTTCTAATTTTAAGCTTTAACTCTGTGATAGTATTATTATAGAAATTTACCTTAGAAGTTATATAGGAGTAGTAGTAATTAGCATATCTATTTTGGTTTTATTTCCAATTAAGTTATAATTTATTTTTCCCATCATCATCAAACATGAATAAAATAGTAGATTTTTAGAATAAA
>NC_029779.3:1161375-1162522 GCF_000817695.3 Arachis duranensis | reverse complement strand
TGAACAGTGCATATTTTTGATATTGAATTTTATGAATGTTAAAATTGTTGGCTCCTGAAAGAATGATGAACAAGAGAAATGTTATTGATGATCTGAAAAATCATGAAATTGATTCTTAAAGCAAGAAAAAGCAGGAAAAACAAGCTTGCGAAAAAAAAATTACAAGGAATCATTGGATCAAGAAAGGGAATAAAAGCCAACAGCCCTTTAAAACCAAAAGGCAAGGGTGAAAAGGATCCAAGGCTTTGAGCATCAGTGGATAGGAGGGCCCAAGGAAATAGTTCTATGCCTAAGCGGCTAAATCAAGCTGTCCCTAACCATGTGCTTGTGGCATGCAGGTCCAAGTAAAAAACTTGAGACTGAGTGGTTAAAGACGTGGGCTAAATCAAGCTGTCCCTAACCATGTGCTTGTGGCATGCAGGTCCAAGTGAAAGGCTTGAGACTGAGTGGTTAAAGCCGTGATCCAAAGCAAAAAGAGTGTGCTTAAGAGCTCTGGACACCTCTAACTGGGGACTTTAGCAAAGCTGAGTCACAATCTGAAAAGGTTCACCCAGTCATGTGTCTGTGGCATTTATGTATCCGGTGGTAATACTGGAAAACAAAGTGCTTAGGGCCACGGCCAAGACTCATAAAGTAACTGTGTTCAAGAATCAACATACTACACTAGGAGAATCAATAATATTATCTGAATTCTGAGTTTTTATGGATGCCAATCATTCTGAATTTCAAAGGATAAAGGGAGATGCCAAAACTGTTCAGAAACAAAAAGCTACTAGCCCCGCTCATCTAAATTAGAATCTGAGCTTCACTTAAAACTCGGAGATTTTATTACTCCTTAAATTCTTTTTATCCTATTTTATTCATCTAGTTGCTTGGGGACAAGCAACAGTTTAAGTTTGGTGTTGTGATGAGTGGATATTTTATATGCTTTTTGGGAGTAATTTCATGTAGATTTTAGTATGTTTTAATTAGTTTTTAGTAGAATATTATTAGTTTTTAGGCAAAAATCATATTTCTGGACTTTACTATGAGTTTGTGTGTTTTTCTGTGATTTCAGGTATTTTCTGACTGAAATTGATGGAGTTGAGCAAAAATCTGAGTTAGGTTGAAAAAGGACTGCTGATGCTGTTGGATCCTGACCTCCCTT
>NC_029779.3:1141340-1161323 GCF_000817695.3 Arachis duranensis | reverse complement strand
GCATGAGTCTCTAAACTCCATTGTTGGGGGTGAGGAGCTCTGCAGCGTCTCAATGAATTAATGCAATTGTTTCTATTTCATTCAAATGTGTGTGTGTTCCTATCTAAGATGTTCATTCGCGCTTAATTGTGAAGGAGGTGATGATCCGTGACACTCATCACCTTCCTCAATCCATGAACGTGTGCCTGACAAACACCTCCGTTCTACATCAGACTGAATGAGCATCTCTTAGCTTCTTTAATCAGAATCTTCGTGGTATAAGCTAGAATTGATGGCGGCTATTCTTGAGGATCCGGAAAGTCTAAACCTTGTCTGTGGTATTCCGAGTAGGATTCAAGGATTGAATAGCTGTGACGAGCTTCAAACTCGCGATTGCTGGGCGTGATGACAAACGCAAAAGGATCAATGGATCCTATTCCAACATGATCGAGAACCGACAGCTGATTAGCCGTGCTGTGACAGAGCATCTGGAACGTTTTCACTGAGAGGATGGGAAGTAGCCACTGACAATGGTGACACCCTACATACAGCTTGCCATGGATGGAACTTTACAAACAATTGAGTTGAATATTACATTGCAGAAATTCAGAGGACAAAGCATCTCCAAAACTCCAACAGATTCTCCATTAATAAAGTAACAATTTCTTATTCCAAATACTTTGACTTCTTACAATTAAATCCAATTAATCTTATTGACGTCCTGACTAAGATTAATAAAATAAACATAGTCCGCTTCAAACCAATAGTCTCCGTGGGATCGACCCTTACTCACGTAAGGTATTACTTGGACGACTCAGTGCACTTGCTGGTTAGTTGTGTGGATTGCAAAAAGTGTTATTGCAATTTTGTGCACCAGGTAGCAATGACAAGTATCACAAGAGACTGTATAATGAGTACGCGGAGAGGCAGTGCTAGTGGCTAGTGGCTAGTGCCTAGTGTTTAAAAACATCAGGAGCTGCTGCGCCTGCGGGTGAAGGTTGAATTTTTCGTTGTGCAATGGGTGTTTACGTCGAGGTGAAAAACCTTTTTGTTAGCTTCATCGGAGGAGTGGGTTACATTCTTCCCCCATTTTGTGCATACGGCGATAACTGTTCACGAGGTTGGCATATTTCTCCGTCAAATCCTCGACAACATTGAAGTTGTAGTCGTATACGTAGGCTTCCACATTGGCACGCAGTGCATGGATCGAAGTCTTGCAGCATCCTCTATGCTGGTTTCATCATAGAAGGTTATCCGTCTGAACTGGACCAAAGGCTCCAGATATGGTGGAGGCACGATGAAGGTGAGGTGGCAGTAACATGTGTAACCATTGCGGAAGGTTTTTGTCACGATGCGGTACAACGGTGGTGGAATGTCAAGCTTCTCACAAGCCTCAGTGAGCATTTTCCTCATGCTGAAGTTGAGTAAGAATTGCTGGATGGGTTTTTGCGGGGCAAGATCATCGGCTACAAAACAAAGGATCCGTGACGTGGTGGTACCAGAGGAATGTTATTGGAGTAGCATGTAAAGTAGCTTAGGTACCCGAGGAACTTACGTCGTAGATAATGTGGAAGGGCTAGTGTTTGCTCTTGTTGAAAGCGCACATGCAGAGCTCACAAGGCAAGATGTTGCTTCTGTCGGTAATGGTCTTGTTGAACTGGTTTGGGTGCATCCTCGTTGTTAATTTGTGTAACACCAAGATCGTAGTCCTCATCACCGAAAAAGAGAACCCAGGCCTTGTCAGCGTTGTTGAGAGTTGTGAACTTGCACCATGATGAATTATTGAAGTCATGGATCATCTCTTTAAGCTCGTTGATGGAGTTGTAAATCCCAGGGACCAAGCCGGCGAAGACGCAATAGTAGTCGGGAGAGGCCATGGAAGTGTCCATTTTGGCGTTGGTTTTATGTGTTGTGTATGCTGGGATTCGGTTCTTCAAACTGCGACTTATGTAGGAGTTTCAAGTATGGACACTGTTACGGTCAACATTGATTAGTAGAGTGTAGGGTTTACATATGGGCAGTGATGTAAATGTCACGAATAGGGAATAAGAATCTCATACCATTCTCTGAAAGGGAACCATTATTTCACTATGACCGATATATGTAATGGTGCACAATAGTTCGCATTAATGTGAAAAATGACAATTGTGGTTACTTTAAGTTTATTTATGGAAGAATGTGATGTTAGAAATTTGTGCACTCTTTTAATTAGTTCGGTAAAGTAGCTTCAATGAATAGTGTAATTGGCGTGTGATGTATAAAGGATGTGGTTGAATTTTTTTAAGTTTGATCGGAAGTAATTGTTTTATGATGTACACAAGTTTATGTTAATGTATTCCGCTTTTAGAGTATTTTTGTTTTCCAAGCAACTCAAATATATAGGTAATTAGATATTTAAAGTTAATAGGTAAACATTTTAAATCATACAAAAAAAGAAGGTATGATATGAAAATTGAAAATCTATTAAAATGGACGAACTTCCGTATAAAAACTAAACATTATTAGAGCGGAAACAAGTATTAATTTATTTAATTTTTTAAATTTATATTACTTTAAAGTTATAATGTAATGGACGCACTTCGTACTCTCCTAATAAAAAAAATGACTCGATGAATATATTTTTTTTGTCTAACAAAACATGACCTAATAACACTAAAATTTAATTTAAAAATCATAGATAAATAAAATAAGTTATAAACGCAGACACAAAATTTAACTTTTTTGTTATGTGGTACACTAAAAATATAATATAATAAATCATATTATTGTCATGCATAATAACATATAATTCAATATTTTTATTTTAATCTGATTAAACAAAAAGGACTAATATTATTAAGTTTAATTTTTAACTTTTATCATGAATAAAGATGGAAGTTTGTACATATTAGATAATAAAAAATATTCATAATAAAAGAACTTAAATTTAATTCTTTATTGTGTCTATAGGAGTGTAGATAATTTTAGTTAAAAATTATGACAATTTTTCTATTTATTTTTAAAGTAGTGTTCATCACTTTTGAGTATAATAATTAAAAAAATAAAAAAAAATTAGCAATTAAAGTTATGCAAGAAAAAGAGTTCTTTATATTTAATTTTTATATTTGCTTCGAATTAAATAAGATTGAGAAAATAAATAAACTAACAACGGTTATAAATTTTTTTATCTTGATTGTTATGCATAATAACAATGCAATGATTTTAGTATTATACTTACATTAATAAAAATTTCTTTATTCTATACCTTAAAAAAATTAAATAACTTATAGAATGTTTATTTTTAATTTTTATTTAATAATAATTTATTCTTTATTATTTGTTATATTTTATGTTAAATTTAAAATTTAAAAGAACATAAAAATTAATTTCATAAAGATATTAGAAAAAAATAACTAGTTGCTATTCTGTTTTGAAATTAAATGAACCTGTAAGAAAACCTTAAACATTTTCAGGAGATTGTCTACTATGCTGAAACCCATGATTCTGGTCTGTTTACGTATTCGGTTACGGATTTGTTTTGCTCGTTGGATGATGTCTTCAAACCACCTGACCTTCAGGAGGTTCCTGGTGAAGAAGGCAACAATGCTATGCCACCCGAGCTGCGGATGAAGTCGGTTGATCCTGAGGTACCCAATATATTGCAATTCCCCTAAATTGATTATCCTATTGAAGTCCCGATATTCTTACTATCATGTACAATATATTTTCAAATTAACTTAGGGAATCATTTATAACGCTTGGTTCTAGAACTGTTTCCTGATAATCAGATAATAGCGGCACAAGAATCACACACGACGATGATGACGACGGATTAGGTTGAAGATAGAAGAAAGGTTGCCGCTCTTGTCAATGTCGTACTGAACTTGTCTTAGGTACCCTAGTACTCATTAGTGTTTGAAAGTGGTTCATTGTAGTTGCAAAAAAGGTAGACGGAATACCACATACTGTCATATAATCTGACCCCATGAAATGTGGCTTGCGTTAACATTGGGTCACACAGATATGGCAAGGGAGTTTGTGTTGAGTTTTTTTCATGTTAAATACATCACCCAATGTGACTTGATTCTAGGCCCATGTAGATTCTGTTCACGAAAAGTTTTTAAGACCCCATTTCGGCCACATTCTCCCGATCGGGGGTCAAAATTGCTATATTTTTTGGAAGGTCATGCTGATCGTGTATATTGATCATTTTTGTTACTATGCAGAGCATAAATCTGAAGCTGGATGGGCTATATGGTCACATTGCAATGGTGGAGTCAAAGGCGACAACCTTGGAGGGGGTGCTTCTTAACATATTAGACTTGGTCCAATGACAGCACAAGAAGAACGATAGGATAGTGATGGTCCCCAACTTACAGAGCTTCAAGATGTACTTCATGCCAACTTTAGGCATGGGGTTGTCAAGGGAAGAGACCAAACTTACTGCATACATCTTCTCCCAGAAGGAAGAAGATCCTTTAGTTCACCTTGGGTAAGAAAGTTTTTTATTGGAATTGTCCTCATCGTGTTAAAGGAGCATAAGAATATTTTAATCCCAACTATCCTAATAGTGTCAAAAGAGCATAAGAATATTTCTTTGGGGTCAATCTAACATTAAGATAAACACATCGAATTAGTGACAATATGATGTAAAATCTATTAACAAAGTAAAAAGAATATGTCATTAAATTGTTAAAATGAATTACTATTTTGACCTAAAAAAAGCATCAAAAACACTGACTATACTTGTTTTTTAAGATTCAACTTGAAACTTCCCAATTCCCTGGTGTTTGACATCAAGTGTAGGATTGAATTAAAATTCAAACAAACTCTTCACACAAATAACGGTCCTTTTTACAGCATTCATTCCAGTCATAAATCTGTTAAGCGTGGTTGTTATACTCCTTTCTAAGTCCAACTGTTTAGCGTTGCAGGAAAGAGTACATAAGTCGATCATTTGAGTGTAACAATTTTTTCTGTTGCAGGGAGGTGCTATATGAGTTGGCTGGTTTCGAGGTGGTACGTGGGATCTTCATCTCTCTAGCTCCTCCATACACCCAGACGTGAGTAACCAAAACATGGCACTGTTAGTTGTTAGCTTCATTTATTTATACATGCGTAGTGCTCATTCAAACCGCGACTAGCATGACAAGCCTTGATGTTGCTTTCGCAAGTCATTAATACCACTGCCATGATTGCATCTTTAATATCTGGCAAAAGCATGGCTCCTGTGGTTTGGTACTTTCCGTCTAACTTTGCGAGAGATGTACTTTGTGATGCGCCTATATCAAAATTGAAGAAAAGTTACGAGGGTTGGTGGATGCAAGAGACAAATGCACTTGAGCATGTAAAGTTTCCTTACCGAAATTATTGTTAACAATGACTTCATGTTAATTATATCCTTAAAAAATCTTATGTCATTGGCACCTTCACCCTTCTGGTACAGGTATTTGTGCCGATCTTGGAGGTAGTGGATTCATGGTACATAATGCTGCTAGACATCAAGGAAGCAAAAAAAAATGTGTTGGATGTGTCTAGGACCCCAGAGAGCGTTGTCAGAAGAGAGGCAAATATGAACAAGATAGTAAGAATTCTAAATTCTAACTATTAGTTAGCATTTGGCTTTAGTTGAAAACCACAGACAAAAACAACAAAGACTGGTATTTTTATATAGTGTGATTCACTCAGAAAGATGTTTGTCCATAATAGGAACATTATGAATTTTCTGCATGCCTCCCCATACCTAACCAATTGGAGGTGATTATCTGTACCCAGAAGGACTTCCCAATGACTTGGAAAGGTTTGTTTTTTATTTAGCCGCCTATGTTGTCATGCTAGGATGTGGGGGTATTAAAAAAGAATCAGTGTATGCTGACTGAAACTGAAGTGAAACTAAAATTGTTTTAAATAGACCAATTTTATGATGTGAAATAATTAACTAAACCTAAGCGCATATATGAAGAACTATTTTCAGAGTGTTGTTTGCCTGTAAACTTATTGACATTGCTTTCTGATTTCATTTTAATTGACTATTAGGTTTTTGCATCTGTCTCTATTTTAACTGCAAAATAACTGATGTTCATAATTAATGGGTTTCTTTTTATGCACCATCCTCTGTTGTCATGCTACAATGTAGGGGTCTTTCAAAAAAATCACGGTGGTCAAAATAAAACTGAGACAAAACTCAAACTGTTTTAAATAGAAAACTTTTTCAAAGTGGAAAATTTACCTAAAACTAAATGTCAATCCCTCTTTTTGTAGTGTAGTGTGCCTTTGAACCAAATAGTTCTGCTTTCTAATTTTGTTTTAATTAACTATCACCATTTCGCCTTTCTCTGTTTTCACTACATAATAACTAGGTTTCATAATGATGATAATTTTCTATTTGGAAATGCAACGTCATGGATAATTGATTGTGGAAATAAATTGGGTGCCCCTAGCTTAAAGTCATCGAAAATGAATCATGTCGTCTATAAAATGCCTGTAATTTAACATAGCTCTTCAACCTTTGTCCCATGTTGTTAACTCATTTGGTATGCTTGTGGCAGTCTGGAATCCGGGATCTGGTGCTTGTTCTGGTTGCAGCATAAGGGAGGCTTCTCCTCACATATCTTCAACCACATGGTAATTAAAACTCAGTGATTATCCTACTTTACGTGAAACTGCTACGTAATACATCATGTTACATGTCATTTGCATTAGCAAAACAAGTCAAACAGAAAACCTTCAATCTGATTTAAGTACCTGAGAGACCACTTATTTTGTCTACCTTTTTAGGAAAATTCTGACTATGTGTGCATAAGAACAGCATTGCATATCGTTCAGTCGAAAACTAACCAGCATCATGGTTATGTTAGCACTAAGGCTGACATGGTTTGGCACTGAATCACAAGTACCAACGACTAGCAGGAGATGACACTATTCCCTACATTAGATATATATGTTTCTTATATGCAATGGTGTAGTAAATTGAACCAAACTACGCATGATTTTTTAGGGTGGGTTATCCTTTTTGAGAGTTGGGTCTTGACGTCAAATCCATCGTATGTAATTAGAAGCAAGGTGGAGTACTATTAGGTATGAAGAACTTAAGCTGTATATGGACATATTCCTAGATTTGTGTGTAGGTGGACATATTCTTTTTATTGTAACTAAAATAGGGCCACACATGCTTAGGCGGAGTGGCCTAATTTTAGTTGTCAGCGTTACCAGGTTCCTGGCATTCACACGACGGTGTGGAACTATGATCCCTTTTTGATGTTATGAAGGTACAATTATGTGATATATAACGGCGCCAAAATTTTGGTGCAGATTTTTAAAACCACAAACTAACCGACAAGTACATCGGGCCGTACCAAGTAATATGTCAGGTGAGTAAGAGTCGATTCCACGAGGATTGATGGACCAAACAATAATAATTGAATAATTTACTTAGTCAGACAAGCACAAAGGAGTGTGTTGGGTTCAAATGCATTAAACATAACTCAGAGAAATTAAGAAAGCAAACAGTAAATGGGTTGTGAAGATTATATGGGAAAAGAGTTAAGGTTTTAGAGATATTTGTTTTTTCGGATTAACAATTCTTACCAACTACTTTAATCAAGCAAGATTCAATTCATGGTAAACTTTAATTGATTAAGCCATAATTCCTTAGTGATTTAATCTCCTCTAACCTAATCAACCGCCAATTCTTTGGTTACTTAATTTAGATTAAAGGGTTAAGTCCAATTTTAGTTTATTAGCCACACAGACCCTAAGTACCCAGAGATAAGGTGATTATATGTCACGTGTCACATTAAGTACGAACCGAAAACTCTTAAATAAACTGGCCAGTTTGGCGGTTCACTGGTTAACCGTCAATTCGGTCTACTTTTTGCCAGACAGATTATGAGATCAACCGAACTGACCAGATAATTAATTTCTGATTAATCCGATTGAACTGACTGATTCAGTTCGGTTTTCATAACTATGCTTTACATTAAATACAATACTTACTTTAGTCTCAATTTCTGTCTCCTAATTTCTATTTTTTAGTCCTACTTCCAAAAGCACCCAAAAATTTTGGTCATATGGACATCCCTACAAAATTAATGAAGATGGACCGAAGCAGTTCAGATATTTACAAAATATAAATACTAGATTAAAAACCATGCATGCGTGGTTTAGCGATTGCCGCACATCATCGCCACCTTGTTTTCCGGCATTTAAAACATGTATGGGTAATAGGGAAGTAGAAACAATCTCGATGGAAGCTTAGGAAATTTTTCTAACCTTTTTCTTCTTCTTTTGGCAGAGTAAAAATTCAGATGTCCAACAAACCTTTTATTAAAGTTGCATTATTAAGCACAGCATCTTGTCCTTCAATTCGAATTTTCAGATTCATAGGTATATAGTTTATATGATATTAAAACATAATTTAGTGGTCAATAGTTGTAACTTTTAATATTCTTATCCAAACATTTTCTGTTGAACTATAAAAATATATTTAAGACATCATAAATCTTGTGTGGTATAAAAGTTGATTATCATAGAAGCATAATATTATACATACCAAGTTTATTTAATGACAGTCATAATATTAAGCATTCAAACTATACAATCATTAGTTCGGAAAAGTTTTTACCAAGCATGTTGACTCCTAACTCCAATTGTGTGAGTAATTATCTAATAAGACTAAATAATGGTCATAAGAATAGATTGATTATGTGTTTAAAAAAAAACTTGTTTTGTCTAGTAATGTGAAATGTTGAAACCAGAATAATATAACAACGCGATCAGAGCAGGTGGAATTTTAACTTTTAAGGAAGTTAATTAGCATAATTGGTTGATGGATGCATAACTAAATGTAGTTGTTGCAGGTAGCGAGTTGCAACCAAGAATAATCAAACTCCGTTTGATTGTAGTTGTTGGTCCCTAATCACACACTTAATTAATCTGGTTTAACTGATAAACCATTATTTGATTGAATTTTGCCACTATACACTAATACCATGGATAACACAGCCAGTCACCAGTTACCACCATTGATTAATGAATGGACCACTTAACGCAAAGTCCCAATCAGATGGTCAAGTTATTTAATTTTATCTTTCCTTTTCTATTTTTTGTTCGCTATACATCATAAGAATACCGGCCTAATTAACAACAAACATGTAATGAAACGAATTTGTGTATTGTGAGTTACGAAACAAAAAATAAAATTCGTGACTTTTTCCTTTTTTTGAAGAAAAAAAGTCTAACAATATACTAGGGTTACAAAGATGGCAAAATAGCTGCGGTAAACACAAACGTAGACACGAAAGCAATGTTACATCTTTATTTTAAATAAAGATCGAATACTAAATAAATGAATACACCACATTCTTTTGAGCATAGACATTAAAGTTTAGATTACTTAAACAAATAAATAAATAAATAGAGAGTATTTACTTAAATTAATCACTGAATTTTTAAAATTAAACAATTTAATCTCTCAAATTTAAAATCAACAATGCTAGAGAATTAACTTTATATAAGCCAAGAATCAGCCAACTGGTAAACCAGAGGCACCGGTGACTTTAACCGGGTGAGTCGATGGCTAATAACGTAAAATATTTACTTGTACACGCGGCCGTTAAATTTTCACGTGTACGATTTGTACAAATCAGTCCTTAGGGTGAAGTATAAAACAATTTTAAAAAGTTTAAAAAGTCTTAAAATAATTCCTAAAAAATTAAAAAAATTAATTTAAAATAAATTATATATTTATTTTTGACTACACAAGATATTAATTTAATTTAATTTGTAGATACCATATTCTATGATCATTCTTTAATGATTAAAAAGAGAATGAGTTAATATTATTTGAAGAGATAGAATAACTCCCATTTAACATAATTTTTTTCACATAAACAATTAGAAATATTTATGCAAATGCTTATAAAGATAATATTTTAAAACTTGCATGCAATGCGAAAAGTTACTTATAAAATCAAATTTGTAAATTTTAGTCAATATCTTAGGAGTTTAGATATATAACTAATGACCTTTATAATAATGCAATAACCACTTAGATTTATTTATTAGTATTCTTATTATTATTATGATTTCTACATTACATCAACGTAGGTAATAGGTATCATAGGTTAATGAATAATATTATTTCTTATAATATTTTAGAGTTAACAAATAAAATTATCTCTTATATTATTTTTTATATTTTTATTTATTATATATTTTTTAATAAGATTTTATTATTTTAATTAGTAAAAATATTATAAGACATTTACTTTTTGTTGAGTTTAGATAACTAAATTATGATTAAGATGATGACTAAATATTATTGGACTATTATCCAATTGGTTGTGTAATTTATTTTGTTTAGTGTGTAAAATTTAAATTGAATTAAAATTAGTCCAAGAAACAAATGCTCAAGCCCATACGCACACACAATTATGGCCTAAGGATATATATAATTGCTACCATCTAAAATTCTTCTATCAGAAACAAAAACAAGTCTTTAAGCCAAGTGAAGGAAAGAAAGCAATTGGCCCAAGATTCTTACAAGGCATGTAGCATCTGGCTCACTCACACAAACAAACTCATAAAGCCTAAGTATTGGTTTGCCTTAAACAAAAGCCATCACAAAAAATTTTCATCAGAAATAAAAAAAATGATTCAGGGATCAAAGAAAGAAAATAAGCTCAAGAACATAAACAAGCCCATATCCATAACCTAAGCCTAACTAGTGGTCCACACTTAAATCTATTCATTCACCATAGTTGTTAAGTAGGTAACTTAATTTTAATTTCATTTGAACTTCTTCACATTTACCGAACCAAAATTTTCTCTTTTCTCTCTTTTCTTTCTTTCATATCACATCACTCTGTAATAAAAAGAAAGAATGAAAAAGTTCTGAAGCTAGGGTAAAAAGTAGAACAAAAAGCTTATTTTCAAATTCGAGCAAAAAGAGAAAGAAAAAGGGCTACAACAAAACAAAATATTTCTTTAGAAAAGAGAATCACAAAAAAGTGATTTTTCTATTTGTGCTTCATCAAGAAACCGTGAAGAAATCAACTTTGTACAAGCACCATTCTGAAAACTATGGAGAAGGTGAAGTCAATGGTACTCTGCTTAGAATCTACGATCAAGAAATAAACTTAGGGCCAAAGGAAAAACCCATAGCTCAGATTCAAGATGCATGAAGAAAAAGGTTGAAAGAGAATACTGAAGGTAAGGTTGCATGTCACTACTTCTACCTTCTCTCTCCTCTGTGAAAGCCGCTGCTGCATCTGTGTATTAGGAGAAGAAAAACTAACATGTGCTGAACCAAGGTTTCAAGCCCTGGAAGCTTTACTCCTCTATAATAGGGATGAACGGCCAAGGATTGGAGTATGGAGAGAAAAGCACTTGTTTAGGTTTCCATAGCTCCTTGAGCTGTTCTTGTTCTTTTCCTTCATGGTTTTTATTTTGTAATTCTTTTTCTCACTTTAGTCTGTCTGAGTTTCATTGGAAAAAAAGACAAACATGGTAAGGTTTGTAAGAAAAAGCCAATGAGTGAAAAAAGGTAGTGAGCTAGACTTGGAGAAAAAGCCTAAGTTATTTCAGAAATTCTTTGCAAGTGTTTTTGTTTTGTGTCGTGATTCTGAGTGGATTTCCTTACAAGTTAGGTTAGCACTTGACTGTTGAAAACTAGGTTTGAGTCCTAGTCAAATTCAGATTGGGTTAGAATCTGGACTTGTCCCCAATAGGATTGGGTAGATCTTAAGGAGAATTGGTGAATGTAATTTTGTTGAAAGATAGTGAAATTCTATCACTGTTGTGATGGAGACTGGATGTAGGCTACATTACACTGGGTAGCCGAATCAGGATACATCTGTGTGTCATTCTCTATTCTTTTTTATGTTTCTGGTTCTGCACTATAGGAGACAAAACAGAAGTATCTCATATCGCGTTAAGAGACAAAACAATAATCTATCCTGTTTTCTACTCAAAGTATCTCTATTGAATTCAAGGTTAAAAGTTAAAGAAAAAGGAAGCCAAGATTCAACCCCCCTTCTCTTAACCACTAGTAATCATCACTTTTGAAAAAGATAAAAAAAAACATTTAAAGGGGTTGTTTTCGAATTTTTAGAAATTTTCAAAGACTGTTTTAAGATTTTTAAAATTTTTTGAGGACAATTTTGTACTTTACCTTGGAGATTAATTTGTCCAACTCATATACATGGACATTTAACGGCCACATGTGCGAGTTAATATTTTACATTAGTAATTACCGTTACTAACTAACGAAGAGGGATTGTATTGTCTAATGGAAATAAATGTATGTTGGGATTGTTTTGTGTATTCTAAAATCTAAGAAACTAAAATATCCAATTTTAAAAATCTCATAAACTAATTTGAGTAATTTCTTAAGAATAAAAGAGAAAACATTGTTATACTTACACATTTAACACAGTTTATTTTCACAAATCAAGCATATTGTCACAACCTTGGATACACTTCAACACTACCATGTCAGCACTCGAACTTATTCAACTTTTTGAGCTAAGACCAAGTCAGTCTAACCCTCAATATTTAGCAAGAATGTTAAGGACACAAGAAAACACAAGAAAAATGAAGCTTTAGTAGAAAGAACGCTTTATTACTCAAGTGTTTGTAATAAATGACTCTCACACACAAACTCTAACTCTCACCCCTATGCATACCCATCCACCTCCTCAATGGACAATTAGGATTAAATCTAATCAACGGTCTATATTAAATGTCTAGAACCTTCATTTCAAATATCTAACCTACCATATTTTTCTAAATACTTCTAAATTATTCTATACTATTCTCGTACTTCTATATACATCCACACTCTTCTAGAATATTTCGATACCTTGTAGGATATTTCGGGACCTTCTAGAAAATTCTAGAACATTCTAAAACCATCTAAGGCATTCTCGAACACTTCAGAAAACTATACAAATATCATTAAATCTAACCTTTTAAATGTTACCGTGACATTCTCTTCCACCTATTACATAGACGTCCTCGTCGCATTCTATACTTCTATTCATGAGAGAACTCTAAGTATTCTTAGAATTGTCCTAGATCTTCACATGCTTCCTAGCTAGCTTCGGTTATCGGGAGTTTTTCATTTGATCAAGTATTAGATACTTGGTGGTACTTCTCTGCATCTTACAATGCGATTAGCTAAGATCTCTTCGATTTTATTATCAAAGGATTTAATCACCATAGGCAGATCATGACTCAAGTCACCTCTGCTTAGTTTCTCTTGATCTCCATGATATAGTTTAAGCATACTCACATGGAGGACTTGATGGATCTTCATAGAGGGAGGGAGTTGTACTTTATAAGCGACCTCCCCAACACACCCAATGATCTCAAATGACCCTTTATATTTGCGGATCGAGCCCTTATGAACCTTGCAAAAGGCTTGGAATTATTGTGAAAGAAGTTTAATCATTACCTTGTCTCCCACTTGATAGCTTGCATGCCTCCTCTTCTTATCTGCACATTTCTTCATCTTCTTTGCAGCTTTGTTGAGGTAAGAACGAGTAACATCTGCTTGTTCTTCCCAAGACATAACCATGTAATAAGCTCCAGAGCTCTTCCCTAAGTAAGAGAAAGAAAGAAAGTGTGGTGGAAGTGGCTGCTATCCAATCACAATCTTGACCGGACCCTTTCTTGTGGACTCACTTCTTTGGACTCACTTTTTCTTTTTCATATATAGGTTATTCTCTCGCAAGATCTTAAACACGGTTCGTAAGTGTTCTACATGTTCTTCCAAGGTATTGCTATAGACAACAATGTCATCCAAGTGGACCACTACAAACCGATTAAGGTAAGGTCGAAAGATCTCGTTCATTAAGGTACAGAAGGTTGCAGGAGAATTGGTCAAGCCAAAAGGCATCACCAACCACTCATACGATCCATACCTCATGACACACGTGGTCTTAGGCTCATCACCATCAGCAATTCTCACTTGGTGATATCCTGATTTCAAATTCAGTTTTGAGAACCACTTGGCTCTACCAAGTTGATCAAACAAATCGGCTATCAAAAGAATATGGTATTTGTTCTTGATGGTTTCCTTGTTAAGTGCTCGATAGTCGATGCATAGTCTCAATGAACCATCATGCTTCTTTTGGAATAAGACTGGTGCGTCATAAGGTGCCTTCAATGGACGGATGAATCCAGCATCTAGCAAATCCTTGAGTTGCTTCTTCAACTCCTCAAATTCTGGCGGTGCCATCCTGTAAGGTGTTAAAGCAAGCGACTTTACTCCTGACTCTAATTCAATCTTCTAGTCTACCTTTTTCCTAGGTGGTAGTTGTTTTGGCAACTCGGGAGGCATCACATCCTTATTTTCTTCAAGGACTTCCTTGATTTCAGGAGTAACTTCTTCTCTTTCAGATGTTGACTCCTCTTGTAATAGAGCCAAATATGTAATCTCTCCTTTCTTAAACCCTTTCTTGAGTTGCATAGCAGAGAACATCGGTGGTCCTCCAGCTTTAGAGACTGTAGGGACCATGCATGGAGACCCTTTCTCCATGATGCATACTATGTCGTAGTATGGCATAGGTATAATATTTGCCTTCCTTTGCAAATCAAGCCTGATAACTATTTTGAAATCGTCCATGGGTGCTACTGAGAAATCCACAAGGCCCTTCCAAGAACTAAGAGTCATCTCAACTCCTTTTGCTACTCCCTTAAGGGGTTCACCCTTGGTATTCACAGGTTTGAACCAACCATTCTTTTCGGTGATCTTCAACCCAAGTCTCTTTGCTTCATCAGGCGTGATGAAGTTGTGTGTAGCACCAGTGTCGATCATAGCCATGACGGATTTTTCATTGATAAAGGCCTTTACATACATCAAGCCTTTCTTTTCTGCGGTGCTTGCCTCTTTGTCCTTCACAGCATTCATGAGTTGGATAGATCCAACACACTCATTTGCTTGAGTTTGGGCCTCTCGTTCCTCGGTGATAGATGCCAAAGCCCCTAGTTTGGGACCTTCATTTGGTGTGGTCCTTGCACACGAAGCTTCCTCCTTTGGGCACGAAAGCTTCTTCTTTTCCTCGTACTCTTTCTTTGAAGAGTATTTTCCTTCTTTTTTAGTTGAAAAACTCTTCTCCTTGTCTCTCCCACCTTTAGTAGAACTAGGCTTGGAGGAAGACTTGGGTTTAGAGTATCCCCTATGATACTCAGTGAGTGATTCGGCCACCACGATGGCCTCATCGACATCCTTAACATTCCTTCTTTGTAGTTCTTGTTTTGCCCAAGGTTGGAGTCCATCAATGAAGAAGAACAATGCATCCTCTAATGCTAAGTTGGGGATTTGAAGCGTGAGAGTTGTGAACTCCTTTACGTCATCGCTAATTGTACTCTTATGCTTCAACTCCCTCAACTTCTTCCTTGCTTCATAAACCACATTCTTAGGGAAGAATTGTCTTTTCAATTCCCTTTTGAAATCTTCGCATGTGGCAATGTTGCAAGTACCCTTCTCTATATCTACGCATTTTCTCCTCCACCATAAAGTAGCATTATCAGAAAGGTAGAGAGCTGCAGTGCGTATATTTATTGCTTGTTCGACCACCCCTTGTCTTTCGAAGTACCTCTCCATTTACCATAGGAAGTTCTCCACCTCTCGAGCATCCCTCACGCCCTTGAACTCCTTTGCCTTGGGGAGATCAATCTTTGTCGTCTCCCTTATAATGGTTAGTTGAGATTTTGCCTCCTCGAACCAAACTCGAACTTCCTCAAATAACTTCAAAGAATTCTCAAGCTTCTCTTCGATTTGGAGCATGCTTTCTTTGAAAGCATCTAATTCTCCTAACATGTGAGCCTCGAGGGTCTCCTTATCGTGTTCTATCATTTGGAAACGCTCATCCATAGAGGATAGAATATTCTCCAACACAGAAACTCTCTCTTCTAAGAAGTTAGAGTCCTTACCTCTAAGCTCACTTGAAGAACGAACCTTCTTGCCTCCCCATTGAGAAGGAATATCATTCCTTTCCCTTTGAGACTCAACATGCTCCATGGTTACACTAGAAGTCATACCCACAAACCACTTGTGCTCCCTCTCGAACCTTGCTCTGATGCCAAGTTGTCACGGCCTTGGACACACTCCAACGCTACCATGCCAGCGGACTTACTCAACCTTTTGAGTTAAGACCAAGTCAGCCTAACCCTCAATACTTAGCAAGAAAGCTAAGAATACAAGAGAACAAGGAAGCTTTGGTGGAAGAACACTTTATTGCTCAAATATTTGTTACAAATGATTTACACATGATTCTCACATTAACTCTCACTCCCTATTTATAGCCATCCACCTCCTCAATGGATGGTTTGGATTAAATCTAATCAACGGTCTAGATTAATCATCTAGAACCTTCATTACAAATATCTATCTTTCCATATTTCTCTAAATACTTCTAGATTGTTCCATACTACTCTTCGTACTCCTATATACATCCACACTCTTCTAGAATACTCTATGACATTCCAGAGTCTTCTAGAACTTTCTAGGTTATTCCGGGACCTTCTAGGACATTTTAGAACGTTCCAGAACTATCTAGAACATTCTCAAATACTCTAAAAAAACTATATAAATACAGTTAAATCTAACCTTCTAAAATTTACCGTGACATTTCAGAGTCTTCTAAAATTTTTTTAAGATATTTTAAGACTTTTTAGGATATTCTAAAATATTTATATATCGTATATTATTATTACTATTGTACATGTCTTGTGGTCGAAAGGTATTGGATTCTCTAAACTAGTGTGGAAGAGGAACCTACCTGACTAGCTAGGTGCCTAGGTCCACTTCATGAGGAAGCTAATTAGAAATATGGGATCAAATACCTCTGTTAACATTCAGCAATGTTAATTACAAAGCTAGAAAAAGAAATGAAAGCTCATAGTAATGTATAATTTTCTTTATCCAAATATCATTGCTACTTGTATCATACATAAATCATCTTGACAGTTGTTTTTCTTTTTCTTCTTTTTGTTTTTATTTTAAGAAAAATTGACACAACAATTTTCTCTTACCCCGAAAGTCAAATGAATCACAAGGATGCAAGAAGACAAAATAAAGTATTTATGAAAAAATAGTATGGCCGGGGAAGATGACAGAAGATAGAGAAAAGAAAATTTCTCAGAAATGAAATATTCTTTCCTATTGATGCTTGACTATTTCTCCAATAAAACAATTTTTTAGTTCAAAAGTCTTTTGCCATTTAATAGCGTCTAAGTGTATTTCCTTTTCAAATTTGATCCTCGTAAGTCATTTACATGAATATATATGCACACGCCATTAATCAAATACAAGTTAATATTAACTATTCAAAAATATAAAGTCAATATCCAGTGTAGTCTCTGTGATAATTTTTTAGAAGAGATTACGAGTTTTTCAACAAAAAACAATTATTTTTTTTAGTTTTTGATCTTTAATTTTATAAAATTGATTAGGCTTTGTGTCAATAATAAAAAATATTAACAAAAGAGTTAATCAGTTCTATAAAAATAAATATTAGAGACCGATTTTTTTTTTTGAAAATTTTATTATTTTTTAAAATAATTATTAGAAATCGTTTAAGTTTTTTTCTCAAATTATCATTCACAGAGAGAAAGATGATGATGTGGTGGGTTCCAATTAGAAGAGGACATGAAGCGTACACGTCGACGCGTGAATTTGTCACTTTCACCTACTCCTTAATACCCAATCCGGCCAACCTTGATATTCTCTCCTTTTTATTCATACAAAAACATTATAAATTTAATTTCCAAATTAAATTATATAGTATATAGTCTGTGCCTCACACATTCGTGAATCTTGATCACGGTTGTTCAGTTCTTCTTCAATTCTGTAATGGATGATCAATTCAAATTCAACGCATGGGGATGGAGAAAGGGATAGCAATATGATTGTTAATTTATTCATAATTAATTAAGATTTATGCGTTAAGTTTTAAAGGAGGGAGGGGAGGTGTTACACCAAGCTACAGGTCCACCAACTGGTGGTTATGCCTTGAACCCTTGTAAGCAAACAACCACACACACACATATACACACACTTGAACATGACACAATTTATGATATAACTTTTGTCACACGTGAGAAACTCGATAATGATTGACGTTAAAATTTACTAATTATTTATTCCTTTTTACCAATACCATAATTTCTTAACTTTTTTAACTTTTTATATATTTTCACGTTAAGAGAAAAGAGAGAGAGAGAGAGAGAGAGAGAGGGTAGTTGGTGTTAACATCCGCAAGCAATCAAGGAAGCAAACAAGTCATGGGTGCGGTGTTATTTTTTTAATGATTTAAAAATGAAAATATAATAATGATATGTTTGGATTGGTTGGTGCCGTTGTTCCAATGAAAAGGAAGTAGTTGTGGCTCTTCGTTTCAAGTATCTCTCTTGGGATTGCCATATGTCTGCCCTTCCTCACACTAAGGTTTTTTGTTTTTGTTTTAATTTTGTCTCCTCCATTTCTTGTTTCTCCACATCTCTTTCTCACTTAGGCTCTCTCCCCTTCTTTCCTTTAATCTTCTTTCTTTACTGGTTAGTTTTCCGTTTTTCACTCTTATTACTCCCTACCTTAGCTTCCTTGCACTGAGTACCCACCACTTTCTTTCAGGTATTTCACTTTTATGAGTTTATCCTTATCCACTGTTTTCTTCTGTTCATTATGCTAGCTCAAAGTGCGTGTTGTTCTCACACAGTGGGATTTCATGATTACAATAAAGCAAAAGTTAGAACTTAGTGTATATTAGAACCAATGAATAAGGTGCTTATAACCAGCTTAGATTTTTCTTTCGCTTGGACTTTGTAAGAGATCTTTGAGCTATTTACTTAATTAATCTATGCAGAGTGGTTAGTTCCAAGTGTTGAATTATGGGGATTTCGATTTGTTTCGTTTCAGATTTGGTTTATTTTTTCTTAGCTATGTTGGTGTTTGTGAATTCCATCTTTGCATAAGCTTAATATATGGTGGATGTGTTGACCCTTTTGTGCTTTGAAAACGTAAATAAAATATAAATATGTACTATACTATATAGTATGTAGTTCCTGTATATCCTCAAACCAATGCAACATAATGGAAAATTAATATATACAACAACAGTGTTGAACATTAGCCTAACAGTAGTGACGACCACGTTTGCTTTATGACAACGTTTTCTTTTCCTTTGAGTATACGGTAATTTCTATTTTATTAATTTTGTGTGCGTGGCTCAAAAAACTTTACTGCAGTTGAGCAGTTCTCGAAATCTATAGAAATGTATCCCAACCAAGCATTCTCTTCAGGATCCTATGCTGAGATGTTGTCTGGGAATCCTTTATTGTCTCATAACTACAACAATAATGGATCCGTTGGAGCACCAAACATGGTTGATCCAGCATGTAATTCTTTTGTAGGAGGTGAACAAAATGTACATGGCCAAGGGTTATCTCTTAGTCTAGGTACATCTGTTTCTTCCTTTCAATACCAGTATGATGGAACTACTGCTGCTGCTGAATGCATGGTATCTTTATCTTCTGGAGGCTTTCATGAAAGTGCCAAAAGAGAGGGTTTGTACAATTCCAATAACTCTGATCCATGCATTCAAGGATCATTCTCAAACGGTGTATTGAACTCACACTATCTTAAGGCAGCACAGGAGTTACTTGATGAAATAGTTGGTGTCCGAAAGGCTTTGTTGAAGCAACCTGGAATGGAGAAACAAGAAAAGTTCAATAATGGCATTGATGGTGGCTCCAAGGATTCTGATGGAAAATGTAACAGTCAATCTCTGCAAAATAATGTCAAACCTCCTAATGAATTATCAGCCGAAGAACGCCAGAGTTTATTAGAAAAGAAGACAAAGCTTCTGACCTTGTTGGATGAGGTAAATTAAATATCCTTGGTAATTGTTGGATCATATCATATAATAGTGTTTAATTTGTGATATGGTTGAATTAGGTGGATAAGAAATACAGACAGTACTGTCATCAGATGCAGATTGTGGTGTCATCTTTCGACATGGT
>NC_029779.3:1083721-1141274 GCF_000817695.3 Arachis duranensis | reverse complement strand
CGCGATGCAATCAGTGGACAAATTCAAGTGATACAGAGGTGCCTTGGGGAACAAGAAGGGATTCCACGTCTTCGTTATGTTGATCAACAGCTTAGACAGCAAAAGGCACTTCAGCAACTTGGTGTAATGAGACAAGCTTGGAGGCCTCAGAGGGGTCTCCCCGAAACCTCTGTCTCAATACTTCGCGCTTGGCTTTTCGAGCATTTTCTTCACCCGTATGTCATCACTTCCTATTTCAATATAAAAAACTTACGTACAGTTGTCTTCGTCGTCATTTAAACATGTCAAATCATTTGATGGTTTTCAATTATCAACTTTACATGAAGATAAATGCATCCGAGTCTCTAACCTTTTCAAAATATATGAAAAGCTATGTTCAAAAGGATGCATCTGATCTTAGATAAGTGAACAAATGAACCTTTTTAGAAGCGAACAAGTGATTTTTTTTTTTAAATAATGTTGTAATAAAGTTATTAGATAAGTTTCATTTTGTAAATTGAAACCAGGTATCCCAAGGATTCAGAGAAAATCATGCTGGCAAGACAGACAGGCCTGACCAGAAACCAGGTACAATAATTAATTGAATTGTAAGTACAGATATGGTTGGTATTTGGTAACATTCATATTATTAATGGTATTGATAATGATCAGGTGGCAAATTGGTTCATCAATGCACGGGTGCGGCTATGGAAGCCGATGGTTGAAGAAATGTATAAAGAAGAGTTTGGTGATTCTGATAACATAAGCTGCAATATTCCATCCGAAGGCATTGTGAAACGTAAAAGAGATGATGCTGAAGCCTCTGATAACAAAGGGGAAGATGATTCACAAGACAATTTAGTAACCATTGCTGATAGTGTCCAACAAGAAGGGCATTTTCATAAACATACATCATGTTCCGTGGATGAGAACAACAATAATGGGGTTTATAGTTGTGGAAGCATAATGGGTTGTAGCACTAGTCCTGCTGCATATGATTTTGCAGAGTTGGGTAACTTTACATCTACCATGGGTGGCCACGTGTCTCTTGCATTGGAATTGAGGAACTGTGAAAGGGATGGGTTTGGTGGCATGTCTGATAATGATGGCATCCACAAGAAAAGACGTAATCATTGTGTAGATATATTTCTCACTTTGTAATACTTCAGATGATTGGTTGTATGTAAAATTTTGTAAGGAAAAGGGAACACATGTTGTTGCATCCATTCGTATATAATGTCGAAAAATAAGGAATCTTGTAAGAGATACGTATCATGTACGATGATTTAAATGTCTTGCCTCTTGTTTGCAAATTGTGGTCCATGAGAAAGTTTGTGTCATTGGTGAATGATGATGATTTTCTTCATAACTTGCATGGCATAGTAGGAGTAGTACAAACGTGATTATATTTAAACCAATGTTAAGAAAAAAGACCCCATGTTTTGTTTTCTAGGTGTAACACTTGGTTTAATTAAGGCATTAATCATGTACTCATTTATTAAGTGACAAGTGGAGGAGTTCAAAATCCAAATTAAAGGAACAAAGTTTAGCAATAATTACTAAAAACTAAAAAGGGCATCCAAAGGGACCAACCCAAAATGAGTCTTATCAGCACATCATACCAAAGCCAGAACCCACTACTCTTAAGGCCCTAACAGGTTACTCTACACCGATCTATTATACATTTTAGGTGATTATTTATTTTCACGAAGATGTCTTCATGTAAATATAGTATTAGGTACCCTTAGATAGTTCAATCAAATATATTGAGTCAAACATGTAAAACAATCTAACGATTTATAATACAATCTTTAAGTGAAAATCTCTATAGGAGTATTCACCTGCATTTTATGGTTGTTACTTGTTTTCTCTCCATACAGAAATTGTGATAATCAGTGTCCTTTCAACATCCCTATGCATGCTCACAGTGCCTAAAGGGAAAGGAAAAAGCTAAAGATATTCTTTCTATACATCCATGGCATTTATGCAGGGTCACAAGCTGACAATCCTAGAACTGAGAGTGTGCAAAAGATAGCACACTTTCCTCCTCTTTTTGCAGATCACAACAATCCAAATGAACAGCACATTTTTAACCTATGGAGGCGAGGCTCTATAATATCCTGTGAATGTGATAAGAGAAAAAGAGAGATACTATACTATGCACTGTTTAAGCTGCTTTTGAGTCTCCCAAAAATTTATATAACTGCAGGTGCAGGCAAGGACTAAAGCTGTAAGAATTGATGCTTTTGCTTGTTGGGGACCATTTTATTTTTCTGTCATTTTCTAACGTAGCCAATTAACTTGGCTTCTTTTAGGATAGGCCAGAACTCTGTCTCATAGACTCATAGGTCTGTGCTACATGATAGATATAGATCTTCTGCCTCTGCTGGTAAATATAGGGGAAATAATTGACATTGTTACATTCGCTGAATTATAAATTATTATTTATATATATTATCAGCAGAAGCATATTTTGTATTATTATTATTGAAATGCAGAAAATCCAAAGTCTATAAAGGTAAGCCTCCCCCCTGTAGGTCCACTTGCATTTACAAACTGCCTTGAATTTGTACCCTTAATTCTCTGTAATATTTATTTATTTTTACACACAATTACTTCAATTATTCTAATGAGTTTCCAAGTACTCGGTTTTGACTTAGTTTTTTCCTTTGCCTTTAAGTAAATCTTTTGAACATGTTAACCTTCAACACATCTAAATCGTACCAATAAGTAGTTAGAGTTAATGGGGTAAAACCGGTTCTCAACTTTTGTCTTGTATTCAAGTTGTTAGCATGTACTTTAATTTTACCACAAAATTTTTATTTGTGTTCTTCACTAGTCTCCTCTTGGCCTGACAGTGACACCATCTCCTAAAAAATCTTTTATCTTTGATTCTTGCATCTCCGCTTTATTTCTATGCTCAATATATTATGATTATTATGAATAGAGCTAGCTAGCTGCATTTCCCCCAGGATCAATGGCTTGGTTTTTGAACAGTGTAGAGGTTTTCATATATATATATATATATATGAAACTTGGGAGTTGATTGTGACCACTGCTTATACTCACCAATGAATCCACTGCTGAAATTTCGATGGGCTTTGTGCAACTTAGTACGGATTGGATTCTTGACTTCTCTGCATTATTACTAACCTATCTCTTCAGGTAGCTTTTTACACAAATAGTTCTTTCTGTACGTAGAAAATAGTGTTTGTTTTTCTTTTCCTTCAAGTTCCATTTCACCATTTTGTTTCTCTTTTTTCACAATTCAGAATCACATGAACATTTTTTTCTTTTGGGTTTTAATATATAGTTCTTTGTATCCTTCACTGTAGAGTGTAGTAGTACAGTTGCAAGATAAGGCTCAACATACTCCAAATTCCAGGACCTGAAAGAAATTAAGGTCCATTCATTATGTCAAACTCCATGACCAATCAAAACCAATTTGAGGGGCAAGAGTTAGATGCTGCTTATGGTTCTTGTTTGAGAAACAACCCTGCATTCACTACTGAGTCCATAGGAGGAGTGTTTCCCATTATGGAACCTCACCATCATGCACTAGCTTCAGGCTCTGAGATGAGTCACACAAGGCATTTGATGGATCTTCTTGGAGCAGCTGCTAATGAGAGCAATCATCATCATCATAATCATCACCAACGACAACCTCAAGGGCTCTCTCTTTCCTTAGGGTCTCACATGATTGTTCCTTCTCATGATGAATACAGTAGGCATAATAGTAGATCCTTCGTTAATGGTTTCATGAACCCCAATAATTACTTCATCCCTGCCCAAGATTCAAGGGCAGTGGAGAATAATCTAACTAGTGACTACTACTTCAACAGTGCCACCACCACCACTACTTTTGCTTCATCTTCTGCCTCTTTTGGAAGTGAATCTTTTGCTGCTCTCATTGGGAACTCTAGGTACCTCAAACCAGTACAGTCCCTTCTTGAAGATCTTGTTGATGTTGGTGGAAACGTGGTTGATAGAATCAATGACAAGTATGTGGAGAAGTTGTTCCATGGTGGCAGGAACAGTTCCCGAACACTCTCCTCACAGTTCAGGAACAACATAAACACTGGTGTCTTGTCAGCTGAAAAACAAGAACATCAAATCAAGATTGCAAAATTGATTTCTTTGTTGGACGAGGTTGGTACTTGGTACAGTCTTAATGAATTCTCTGCCTCTTTTAAGTAATGAAGTTGATATAACATTGATTTTCAGGTAGAAGGGAGGTATGAGAAATACTACCATCAAATGGAACAAGTGGTGGCATCGTTTGAGATGATAGCAGGTGAAGGAGCAGCAAAATGTTACACTGCATTGGCACTACAAGCCATGGCTAGGCACTTCTGCAACCTCAGAGATGCAATAATGTCACAGATAAATTTGGAGAAAAAGAAACTGTTGCAAGATTTGCCTAAACAACTCAACAATGGGTTATCTCAACTAAGCCTATTTGATAGAGACACAAGTAGACAAAGCAGAATGTCTTCTCTCCAACAACTTGGGATGATCCAAAGTCAACGCAGCCAACAAGTTTGGAGACCCATCAGAGGCTTACCTGAAACCTCTGTTGCAATTCTACGTTCTTGGCTCTTTGAGCACTTTCTCCACCCGTAAGCAATTTAAAGCAAAAGCTAAAGCTTCCTCTTTGTTCCTTGCTCATATCATATCATATATGAATAATGTTATTTTTGATGTGTATCTTTTTTCTTTCTTTCTTTGCAGTTATCCTAATGATTCTGAGAAATTAATGTTAGCGTCCCAGACAGGTTTAACTAAAAACCAAGTAACTACTCCGAATCAGAAACCTTTTTGTTTGTTGGTTGTGTTGTGATGGATGGTCATGTCTATGTATTTAAAGATATTTATTGTTGGTTTCAGGTGTCGAATTGGTTCATAAATGCAAGGGTACGGCTATGGAAACCAATGATAGAAGAAATGTACGAACAAGAGTTTGGAGACTCTTCAGAAGACTCCAACCCACAACCTGATTTCACCACCGATGATGCTACTCACTGCCACCACCACGATTCAAATTAAAAACGAAAAAGCAGAGAACAATTACTCTTATTATTACTATGTAACATGACACAATGAGTCAATGAGATTGAGAGCCATTGTAAACAATTTTTTTTTTGTTTTTAGTAGTCTTTTTGTTTAATCAAGAAGTAACAAGTAAGTTTGTATCGAAAGATTAACAACCTGGTGTAAAGTGTGATAATATCTAAAATTTATTGGATAACTAAAAATTATTGCAATGTCATGGAGCAATTGTATAGCATCTGTTTTTTGTTTGGGTGGAGTAAGAGAGTAGCTTATTGTATATCATGTTCCTACCGATGATTATGTAAATGATACCTCACTATCACACGACTCGATTGATATATGACAATACATTCAAGTAATATATGATATTGTTTAATATTCTGATAGAAAAATAACTACTAAAAAAAGTTAGGTAAATTCTAGAGATGTTCATACAAATGCACCTAATTAAAAGTAAAAAAAATAAATAAATAAAAATAAAAAACTATGGAACACAATCAAAATATATAGAACGATGTAAACAAAGATGTAATATGAAAAGGGATAAATGATATATTATAAACATCTCGCCTATAAAAAAATACAACGGATTGTGTAGTCAAACTCATGATGCATATTTATAATACGAATGTAAATGAGTGATTGAAATAAATTAATTAATTAAATAAAATAATTTATTATTAAAAATATATCACCTATTTTTAAAAGATGAGTAGTTCATGATGATTATTATTATTATTAGTAGTAGTAGAGTAGTGCTATTAGGGAGCTAATGATCTAAATGTACAATATGTACAATAGGCTGTTGAGTTATAAAATGAACATCACTCATACTATTCAGAATAACTATCCGAGTACTACCTTTCGATCTAGAGTTCTAATACCATGTCATGATAGAAAAATGTAACACTAACGGTTATATCTCTAATACTCCCTAAACTTCCATTGTACATATTGTACAAATATTCTATTGGTTTCTTATATTTTCTCTTATTATTATTTTATTTCTGTTGTAGAATCTGGGCTCATAAATTGGGCCCGTTGAGGCTTACACAATAAAAATAAGAGATGTCCGGGGTCCTTCTCCCAAATCCGAACGACAGCAGGGAAGGTAGTATCTGTGCCAAAATAAATAAAAATGGAAGCAACACCAAAAAAAATAAAAAAATAAAATGGGAAGCTAGTAGATAGATTTATTAGTATTTGTGGTAGAATTTAAGAATTGTGGATTAATTAGTATGTTTGATTTGCGAAACGAAGGCAGTTAATGACCAAGTTAGCAATGAGACCTTGAAACCCAAAGATCCAGCAGCAGCAGGAACCCTAGAAACCAGAATCACAATGACAATGTGGAATTAGTAGGTAAGAATTCATAAATTTGGAAAGTAGGAAGCGAAGCAATGACAAAGCATACGTAGACATGGATGGAAATGCCGAAGAAGAGATGGCCGCTGATGTTAGTGGCATTTTTGTCTCTCTCCACTGCCATGGTTCTCTTCATCAGACCCAACAGCTCCGTTCCCTGCACCCCCACTACCGCCGCCGACAACAACCACTTCGTAGACCAAGACAATCAGATTCGCTCCTCTCTCCAACTCGGAAACGCTCCCTCTCCCCTTGATTTCATGAAGTCCAAGCTCGTTCTCATGGTTTCCCACGAGCTCTCTCTTTCAGGTCCGTTCTTCGTCTCTTTCATTTTTCCCCTTTTGCCAATTGAATTCAGGGAGGAAAAGAATGTTATTTTGTGTGTGTGTGTTGTTGTTCAGGTGGTCCTTTGTTACTGATGGAGTTGGCTTTTCTGCTGAGGGGAGTTGGTGCTGATGTTGTTTGGATCACAAATCAGAAGCCTCCAGAACCTGATCAAGTCATTTACAGTTTGGAGAGTAAGATGTTGGACAGAGGAGTTCAGGTCTGCTTTGTTAACTACTCTCTGAATCTAAACTTGCTTTTGATTTCAAAATGAGTGACTTTGGATTTGTATTCATGAGCTTCACTGTGTTGTTGATAGGTTCTGCCTGCAAAAGGTGAAAAGGCTGTGGATACAGCTATTAAGGCTGATCTAGTCATTCTTAACACTGCTGTAGCCGGCAAGTGGCTTGATGCCGTTCTCAAGGAGAAAGTTTCCCTTGTTCTTCCAAAGGTTTTATGGTGGATTCATGAAATGCGAGGGCATTATTTCAAAGTGGAATATGTTAAGCACCTCCCTTTTGTTGCAGGTGCCATGATTGATTCTCATACTACTGCTGACTACTGGAAGAATAGGACTAGGGAACGTTTAGGGTACACTTCCTGCTTCGTTTTTTTTTTTTGGATTTTTTGCTGCTGCCTCTTTTCTGTGATAACTGAGTTGTGTTTCTTGCTGTGTGCCATGGTCTGACTTTGTTGTAGCATTAAAATGCCTGAAACTTACGTCGTACATCTTGGAAATAGCAAGGAGCTTATGGATGTTGCAGAAGATAGTGTAGCAAAGAGGGTTCTTCGCGAGCATGTTCGAGAATCTCTTGGAGTGAGAAATGATGATCTACTTTTTGCCATCATAAATAGTATGATTTACTGCTGGCTTGTAGTTACCTATGCTCAATCTTTGATTAGTATAGTTTTATTCAATCTAAACATGATCTGCTAGGAAGAATGCAAGATTGTTTTCTGATTAAAACCTTTTCTCGTCTAGTCAATCCTTCCCTACTTGTGTTGTTTGTATGCTTTCCATTCATTTTGACCTTTGTATTAGTGTATGTATTGATCTCCATGGTGGTATAACTGCAGGTGTTTCACGTGGTAAAGGACAGGATCTATTTCTCCGATCCTTTTATGAAAGTTTGCAACTCATACAGGAGAAGAAACTGCAGGTGCCAACTTTGCATGCTGTAGTTGTGGGTAGTGATATGAACGCTCAGACAAAGTTTGAAACTGAGCTGCGCAAATTTGTTGCGGAGAAAAGGATTCAGGACCGTGTTCACTTTGTTAACAAAACCCTGGCAGTGGCTCCTTACTTGGCTTCGATTGATGTTCTTGTTCAAAATTCTCAGGTATCTTCTGATACATTACTCTTGTACAATACATTGTTTTGAAGAATAAAAGTTGCTAAATGACTTCAGAGACATGAAGTTAATAGTAGTTCAAGGGGGCCTTAGCTCCCCAAAATCATTCAGTTCAGTCAGGAACCTAAAGATAGAAAGCATTACTTATGTTTAAAATCTGGTTATAAGTTTTTTTTTAGGGTTTTACTTATCAATGTGCTTCTCTATGTATCAGGCACGAGGAGAATGTTTTGGAAGGATAACCATTGAAGCAATGGCATTTCGCCTGCCTGTACTGGTATCTCCTTTACTAATATGATTCTCCTTATTAATATGGCCTTTCCTATCTGTATGTGTTTAATGGGGCCAGAGAATTATAATTTGGATTTTGGAAGTCTGTTTTATCCAGACAAATTTTTGTTCATAGAAAACTGAAATATGCAGCCAATGCTTTTCCAATGAGAACTAGGTACAGGTACTCTTTAAGTTATCGGCAGTCAGATCATTTGTTAGTTGCAACTGTATTTGATCTCCTGACTATATTCAAGCCCTGGTTATTGTAACTAGTATAAGACATTCTATTTTTGCAATTTGTTCTCAATAAATGATATTGAATATTAACTAGGATAAGGGCAATCCAAAATACCTTTTATTTGAAATATATTGTCACACATATATGGTGTTATTTGTTTCTTGCTGCAAAAACAATGACATATTAAGGCATGTCTAATTATGTTTCTTCTCATTTAAATATTTGCAGGGAACTGCAGCGGGAGGGACAATGGAGATTGTGGTGAATGGGACAACCGGTTTCCTACACCCTGTTGGAAAAGAAGGCGTGACCCCTCTTGCAAATAACATTGTGAAAATGGCAACTCATGTTGAGAAGAGGTTGACTATGGGGAAGAAAGGGTATGAGAGAGTGAAGGAGAGGTTTCTGGAGCACCATATGGCACAGAGAATTGCACTGGTTCTTAAGGATGTTTTGCAGAAGGCGGCCAGGCAGAATTAAATTAACTAGCTTAGGCACTTTGCTGTTAAATTGTAAATTGATTCCACAGGAAGAAGAGAATGAAGTGTATACCTTCCCCTGTACTTTGTACCATATGTCTTGGGAAATTGTTTGATTCATTTCTTGTGTATAGCTCTGTCATATCATTCATTTCCTCACTTTTCACTCTTCTTGCCTTGCTGCTTGGTGATCAGTGAATTTTAGAAAAGTAAGTGATGTGTTAAAAACTCGTGCTAAGTGATTTAGTGATGGGTTAAAATGAGGTATTTCTTGCCCTTCTTTTTACTGTGTTGAACCAAACGAAGTTCACACTATCATCTATCATGTTCACGTGCTAATCTTTTACTGTTGAAGTTGTAAAATGATGCACATGATTCTAGACTCTAGAGTAGGCTTGGAGAAGTGACTAGTGAGGTTTAATTTGCCAAAAGGAAAAAATCATGTTTGAGTATTTAAAGTGTGATTTACCTGACTGTAAACATAATTAATTATTTTCATTTATTTCAGAAAATTTTCCGTTGTTCGGGTGACATTGTTTTAGCTCACTCTTGGCTCATCCATACATGTCTGCCTGGTAATGGTAAACTGGTGACAGATTATTAAAGTAGCAAAACCCTAAATTGATATTAAACACTAATTAAGTAAAGACTGTTATTGTTTAACTAACAAAAAATATAGCATTATCTATTTAATAAAGAGCGTTTAAAAACGGATAAATTATTTATCAAACTAATGAATTTTAAACTTCGGCTGATAAAAAGATTTGTAACATCAAAATCCAAAAAATAAAAGAAAAATTGGCAACTTAATGCAGCTTATTTAAATTTTTGTTAATAATTGTTGTAAAAGGTTGTTACTTTTAAATCTTAATTAATATTTCACTTAATAAGCAAAATCTTTATTTTCCAAAAATACAAATAAATAAATAAATAAAATGTTTACGTATTTTTCTTCAAATTTTAACTCGTGTAAATGGAAATCCAGTTGTTCAAAGTTCTAAAAGGTAAAATATGGCAGGGTAGTTCCGTGATTAGGGCTTGTTTGGAAAATTTCTAAAAAAAATATTTTTTATTTTAAAAATATTTTTTTATTTTTTTAATAATTTTTATTTTTATTATTAAAAATTTATTAAATATATTATAAAATAAAAAGAAATTTATTATTTTTTTTTATAAAAATAATGACAAACAAATATTATTTTTAAATTTGCAGCAGATGGCTTTGCTTTTGTGTAGTTGAGCTGAAGCTTAGTGACTCTCTCTTCCGTGAAGCGGTGAAGCCTTTCAACAATAAACAACTTTGTGTAGCTGCAAAAATAAACAACTTTGCCCCTTTCTCTCTTTGTTGAGCACCACAACACACACAACAAAACCATGGCCGATGCAGAAGATGCCGTGCGACGCCGTAACGCCGTCGCTGACTACCGGAAGAAACTCCTTCAGCACAAGGAATTGGAATCCAGAGTCCGATCCGGTTCGCCTCTTATTTCTTATTCTGTTTTCTGTCACTTTTAATAACTATCATATGCATTCCTTACGAGCTTCGGTTCTGTCTCGTTATGCAAAATGGCACTGCTAGGGTTCGTGTTGTCAGCCTTTTTAACTGTTTCTTTCGCATCACATCGCGCAATCCTGTTACCATGCCTGATTATTTGTTTTCATTAGGGTTCTTTATTATTTTAAATTTTGGGGGGACTACTGGCCCGTGCTAAATTTGGTTTTGGTTACTTTAGGTCAATTTCTGGAAATTAGGGAAATTATATCGATTGGATCTACTTTGAAACCGCACTAAGATTCTGCTGATGAAATCTATTCTATTCCCTAGTTGTGTAGAAGAAAAAAAAAAAACTCGTGATAGAGTTCTTAGTCAAAAGAAACAAGTGGCATAACTCCTAAAACAGAGTTATGGTATTTATTTTTATAGCAATTTCCTTTTTAACCCGATACAGGAATGTTGAATTTGGATTATAAACTCAAATTTCAGTGAGGGAGAATTTACGAGCCTCAAAGAAAGAATTCAACAAAACAGAAGATGATTTGAAGTCTCTTCAAAGTGTTGGGCAGATCATTGGCGAAGTTCTCAGGCCTCTCGATAATGAACGCTGTAATGATTCTATCCTTTTTAATTTATTATTTGATTCTTCTTATCATCTATACATCTGTATTTAAAGTGTGTATTATGGTTGCATAATCCTTTCTAGCTAACTAGTATATTATATTGTTACTTGATTGATAGAACTTTTAAGAATAAATCAATGGTTATAGAATTTATTTGTTTTTGTAATGTTAGTGATTGTTAAAGCAAGCAGCGGTCCAAGGTATGTGGTTGGCTGCCGCAGTAAAGTGGACAAGGAAAAATTGACTTCTGGTACAAGAGTGGTTCTTGATATGACAACACTCACCATAATGCGTGCTCTTCCACGTGAAGTAAGTTCTCACTGTTTTTCTGTTATTCTTTTTTCCTTTTTTTTTTTTTAAATTGTGATTGGATTCATGCATTGATGTCTTGTTGACATATGTAGGTTGGTTGGTTTCTGAAAATCAACTATTTCTTATGTCTGATGTCCCCTTCTTTCTATTGTTTGTGTTTCCAGGTTGATCCTGTAGTTTACAATATGCTGCATGAAGATCCTGGGAATGTCAGTTACTCTGCCGTTGGTGGTTTATCTGATCAGATAAGAGAATTGAGGGAATCAATTGAGTTGCCTCTGATGAATCCCGAGCTCTTTCTTCGAGTTGGAATTAAACCTCCTAAGGTAATTACCTTTCACTAAACTTTCTACTCCCTGACCTCTATTGAAGAAATTGTGTATTTTATTTTAGTAGCATTGGCATCCAATTCTTATTTGTCTTTAATGGAAGTGTATTTTAAAAACCATGCTTCTAGATTTTGCTTTTGATTACAATTACCCCACTGTCATCTTTCAGGGTGTTCTCCTCTACGGACCTCCTGGTACTGGTAAAACATTGTTGGCTAGGGCGATTGCCAGCAATATAGATGCTAACTTCTTAAAGGTCATATTCTATTTCTTTTTCTCAATTCTGTGTGCTTTAAGGGTTTCCCTCAACACGAATGTATTTTACCTTCCTCATTCTGATGTAGGTTGTTTCAAGTGCCATAATTGATAAGTACATTGGAGAAAGTGCTAGGTTGATTAGGGAAATGTTTGGGTATGCACGTGATCATCAGGTAGGATTTTTGCATTTGGTTTGCCTATAGCTTATATATATATATATATATAATTAAGGAGCAATTCTAAATCTCCATAATGTTTGTTTAAGCCCTGCATAATTTTTATGGATGAGATCGATGCCATTGGTGGTCGTCGTTTTAGTGAGGGAACAAGTGCAGATCGTGAGATTCAAAGAACACTGATGGAGCTGCTTAATCAACTTGATGGGTTTGATCAACTTGGGAAGGTATACTTCACTTGATAATCCCATCATACTAAATTTTATAAACAGCCATGATTAACTTATAGAAACATGGGTTATGTAATGAATTCCATTAAAAGGAACTTCATTCTACCTTCTCTTTTGGTGTTGAGGTAGGTGGTGAATTTGTGGTAAGCCTGTGAGGCAAACATATCTACTTTTACACTTTTAGATGATGAATGCATGGTAATGGATTTTTTATGCAAATGATTATGTGGGAGAACTCTATTGATGGTTTGATAATTATAACATTTTTGTCTGCATTTGTGTTGTAGGTTAAAATGATAATGGCAACAAATCGACCTGATGTACTTGACCCTGCTCTCCTGCGTCCTGGGAGATTGGATAGAAAAATAGAAATTCCTTTGCCCAATGAACAATCAAGGATGGAAATTCTCAAGATTCATGCTGCTGGAATTGCTAAGCATGGTGAAATAGACTATGAAGCTGTTGTGAAGCTTGCCGAGGTGAGTCCAGGTGACTTGGGTTAGTTTTACTCATTATTGCTGCATGTTTGACATTTCTCTATTGCAAACTGTGCAGGGATTTAATGGAGCTGATCTTCGGAATGTCTGCACAGAAGCTGGAATGTCCGCAATTCGTGCAGAGCGTGATTATGTGATCCACGAAGATTTTATGAAGGTGAGTACTTCGTATAAAAAGCTATTTTCTCTGGGTATACCATGCCTTCTCACTTACATGGATTATAATTTTGATTGTTTGGTCCCAGGCTGTTAGGAAACTGAATGACGCAAAGAAACTTGAATCGAGTGCGCACTACAATGCTGATTTCGGTAAAGAATAGAATTTATTGGAAACTTCCTTCAAAGCCATGGATATCTAGGCAGTGCATGTTTTGAGTAAGAAATACCTCATGCAAGTTAGTCAACTTGAAGAGCTAAAAGCATGATGGTTCGTTTGGGCCATGACTTGTATTATCTGAATTCTGAAAGTGGAACTTGTCAACCCGACACAGGGATGTCAATTGATTTGTTTGCCTGACGCATTTATTTATTTTTTCCCTTTCTTGCTATGAATGTAGAAGTACGGCACACATATTTAAACCAGTATCCGGCCGTTTGCCATGTTAATCGCCTTCTATTTCCATATTGATTGAGCATTTTAAATCATGAATTATCACTTGGTTATCAATTTATTTCCGCTGAGCATACCGACTAGCGACTAATTCTGTCAATCATACATATGCTTGTAAGCTGGAATGCTGGATGCTTTTTCTTCGTCAAAAACCAGTTATTCTGTCAAAGGTAATCCAACGCTTTTTTATTTTAGTTCATCTAGAATACCATTTGAACAGACAAATTTAATCGGACCAGGGGAACAAAAGAAACAAAACAAAACTTGTCTTCAATCCCTCGTGTTGGTACGTAGGCTTAAGGGCAAAGGACGTTATATTCCATACAATTAAATATGAACAACGTCAAGCTGGTTGGAATTTTTTGTGACGAGAAATAAATACAAAATTATTGGCAAGGCTAAACTAAAGTACAAAATATTGAATTCTAACTTGCTAGTATAATCAAGAGAGCTGGTGTGCCTCTAACAACTACATGCCCGTGGGAACTCAATCTTTACGATGCCGTGCCCAGAAACCCTTCTTCCTCGCAGAATCATTCTCCGACAGGGATCGGCTCCACTTGGATCCGAGTGAAAAATGCCGCCTTAAGAATGGTTTTCCAACTGAGTTACTCCTTGTACTGGAGCTGGCTTCCATCTTTGAAGCTTTCCCACCCCATTCAACCCCTTTTTGGCGATCAAATACATCTAACCCACCATCAAGATAGCTGTCAACAACCCGGTTTCGGGATATCTTGTGGTTCTTGGCCTTCATCTCTGATTTTCGTGATAACTTCGACAAGTGCTTCTCTCCGACCATACAAATTGGACAGGCTGGATCATAACTATCTGTCTCCGGTGTCATAGTTTCCAAGCAGTCTGCATGATATACATGACCACAGACAAGAACGGCAACAACCGAGACATCACTGCTGGTAAAAAATTTCTGGTTACCCCATGCAGATCTCTCGGTCAAGAGCCTCGAGCAAGCCCCACAAGATTGTAAATCCATTGAGGGTGAATACGAGAACCTACTACTAGCTCCACTTATCTTAAGACGTCCTGAACCAAAATACTCGCTATCAAAAGACCACCGTTCCTTTTGAGACGAAGCAACCAGCTCAGAAAAGGTTCGCATAGACCAGCCATCAGATGACCCACATTGGGATCCAGTTGCCATGTCATTACTGCAAGTGGAGAGTACAAATGACGGTCTTCCCTCAGACATAGAGTTGTCCGGTGATTTCAGACCCAGAATTCGGCTGTCAGATATTTGTCTCAAAAGGGGGTGTCCTGGAGATCTATGAGCCCATCTCGATGGCATTGAATTAGGTAGATTGTGATCATTATGATTAGGCAATGGATCGGTTGTAGGTGTTGAGAAAACTGAAGGTATTGAATATGAAACATTTGGCATTGAAGATTCTGCAATTTCCGGTGATTCTGCCAAATTTTTCACCTACAGAGAAATATATATATCAACAGTGAGGCCAAAGTTACAGCAATATGCTTATCATTTAGATTATTGGCAATTCTATGTAGCAAATCTAGTAGTTCAAAACTAACCACTGTAGAGCAATTGCTTGACAAGGAAAGATCTGCAGCAAGAACATAGATGAAGAAAGAAAAATTAACCGCCATACCCCAAAAGAAAAAGGACATGGATCTGGAAGATAAAGATGCTTTGCATAAACAATTAACAAAAACGTCCAACATATCACAAGTACGATTGGAAGGCAGGTCCTTAATGCTTTTATCCCAAGCACTTTAAAAGAAAAATAAGGAGCCTATAGATGATCAAGCTACTCCAGACAGATGCAAAGATCCTCATTTCACACCAATGTTACTTCAGCTGTAACCAATCTAAAAGATCAGAACAATCTTTGAACACTACTATGTATATTCATGAATAGTAGTGAAAGGTGTACTATGAAAAACGCACAAAGCTGGATAAGCAAGAAAGCTTAACCAAACTTTTTCCCTCACAAGGTAAGCACCTTCAGTTGAACAGACTGATAACTGTCAAAAGAATTCATCCAACAATAAAATCTTCTTTCAAATAATGAGATGCTTAAAAACCACCAGTGCCATATTCTCATGCATCATTAGATTCTATAAAAGAATAATAGATTCGACATTTACTTGAAGATGGGGTCATCTGATTTGCGACCAGTCGCTCATGCACAGGGGACTTCTGAGAAATAGGTGTTACAGAATTCTCCAGGGTGCTTCCCCCATCAGATAAATTGCCTCTTTCAGAACTTAGTGACCCTTTGAGCTCCATGCTGATATTTCTGCTAACTCTGCGTGACGTGTGAAAGGAAGGATCCTCAATTTCACCAGCAACATGGCCCCAACTATCCCATCGAAAGCTCCACGAAGGCGAACATACAACATTTCTATGTAAACTTTCACCTGCACCTCTGTTGGAAAGTGTATGATCCTTTGCAGCAACACAACAAGCTGATCCCATGATAACTGCTAAGCGCTGCCATACATAAATATCAATCAAACTTGAATGAAGACTAATAAAGAGATACTGTATTGGTAAATTAAAGAAATAAGAAAACACATGTAATATTTTACCAGGAAAATTACAGAGAAAATCAGAAGCCAGCTCAATTTTCCAACAAGAAATTGTAACCCTACTTACTCTCCTGAAAATTGAACAAAACATAAAATAAATTAAATTGAGATTTATGGTAACATGTTGAAAACGATCCAAAAGCCAAAGCTCTAGATAAAGAAACCCACTCAAATCTTATAAATCTGATGGAAACAAATTTATTGGGTGAGCAATGAACATGACATCGTATCATAAAGTTAAACGGTTCAATAGCATTTTCCATATCATGTGACATACCAATCAAAATGTTAACATTAAGAAGCTCCTAAGTTCCAAACCAAAACTTGCATCCCAATCTAACCCTCCTAAAATCTCTAGCACATCAGTGTGTGGTAAAATACCCAAGTTAACATCAGAAAAGAAAGCAATAATGGAAGCCATGGAACAACTTCCTAGACATACAGACACCAAAAATTTATAGTTGCAACCAATCATCAAAGAAGATATTAAAAGTGAAATTAGTAATAAGAAGTAGCAAATCCTAGCTGGATAACTGTGAAAGGAAAATATTGGATATTCACACTCACAGAGTTAAAAGCAGAGGTGAACTACACTGCAGAGCCAAACACTAACACTTAATACAGAGAAAAACACGAAACTACCAAACATAAAATCTTAATTCATCAATAAAACCACCAAAATAACTTCTTTTCATTTACATATTTTTTTTAATAAAAATAAATAAATAAATAAATAAAGCAAAGGGTTGCAATTTCGTCTACCATGACCCGAATCCCGTGGCCACGTAAAAGAAACAAAGGGGAATTCATCCAGCAATGCTCAAAATGGGGCAATATTTTTGCATAGAACGAATACCAAAAGAGCTAGGGTTTTGAAGCATTCTAAAAGACCAGGTCGTAGCATGAATGAATAATAGAGTTAGAAAAAAAATTGCTAAAAATAGAGAAATAGAATAGAAAGAATAAGAACGAAATGGTACCTCTTCAAATGAAATTTCTTAAAAAAAAAAATGTGAGCTTCGGAGAAGAGAGAAGAAAAAAAAAAACGGGTTTTGGTGTGTGAAGTGTTGATATTTGGGGCTTCGTCTTCGTGTTGTTCTGAGTGGTGTACGGAAGAAGTATGTGACGGCGTTTGCCACCGTTATAACGGAGTTTAAGTAAGAGGGTGACCCTGTGACACTGCTGTTTTGTCTTTGTGTGTGTTGGATTGAAATTGGAATTGGAATACTTAGCACTGAATGCCATGGTTTTCACTCTTTATTTTGTCCTTTTCCTTTCTTTTCCCTTTCTTCCTATTCTTCAATGTGCATTGCTGTCTTTGTCTCTTTTTAAATACAGGTTGTAAAATTAAATAAATAAAAATTATGGTTGAATAATGTTACTCCCATGGCTTTGATAAAGTGGGAAAGCATGAATTGACTCACTATACTTTTAAAAGACAATAACTTCTAAAGTCATCAATATTGACAACATACGATTCAAGATCATTATTCATTAGTTTGATTCTTATAAAATACTATTCTGATCTTGTCGAGCTGCTAAGTTTTGACAACATTTAAAGGGAATTAGTTCAATAAAAAGGAGAAATCATACTCTTTTAGAATAAACCAGGCATTAATAATTAATAATTAATACAGAAAGGAAGTAAAGGTTTTTAGATTTGTTTTTCTTACTAGGAGACCGCATTTCTTTAATTATAACCCTAATACTAGAAATGAAAAAACAGTTGGCTGCTCAGTGGTCTAAGCTAAGAGGGGTACATGTTATGTTAGTTATTGGAAGCAGTACTTGATATATTTTTTTTCACACGCTATTTTTCAGTTCAATAGTCTTTTACTCATTTAAAGGTATATTATTGATCATAAAATGAAATTCAAATTCCGAATAAATTGATTATTCCATCAATCTAAGTTGATTGTAATAATTGATATTTTATGCATGCGTATTAAGTTTTGGAAAAGCAAACAAATAGCTGAGTCAGCTGAACAAAAAGATAAAATTCTACACATATATGGACTAGACATTTTTTTTATGCATTATTGAACAGCCTATACGCAACACATTCTTAAAGTTATTTATGATTAGTACAACATAAAAATACAGAGGTATAAAGGTGTAGTAATATTTGATGACTCCATATTTTATGATATTTATTTGTTTTATTTGGGTGAATTTCATTAATTTCTTTTGTATTTATTCATTGAAATAGCATAATTTTATGATTTCTTCTTAAATTGTGTTTGAAAGTAAAAATATATTTTTTAGGCTTTTTAATTGCTAAATTTTATTCACTTTAATCTTATTTGATGTCTTAATGTGTGAAGAATTGAAGATTGATGGTTTAGAATTATAAGAAATTCTCGTTGCAAGTATAGTTTCTAAACCAAGCAATCAACCTTTCTTACAAACATTTTGGTTGTCACAAGTAACAAACCCAATAAAAATAATTAACCGAAGTATTCAAACCTCGGATCGTCTTCTCAAGGAATTGCAGGGAAGTATGATTTATTATTGGTTATGGAAAAATAGTGTTTTGGGTTAAAGGGTTTTGAGCAAGAGAAATTATTTGCAAAAATTTATAAAGTAATAACAAAGAAATCTCTTAGCAAGGTGTGAAAACTGGAAGTTCTATCCTAGTTATCCTTATCAATGGTGATGAGAATTATAATTCTGCTACCACTAAGTCAACCTCTAACTATGAAGGTCAGTTAAGTGGACAAATTAATTTAACACCTAAAGTCATAGTCAACTCCTTAAGGAAAGATTAGAGTTATAGGAATCTAAATTAATCAGCAAGGATGATAATTATCAATCATGATGAGTTTGATAACTCAAGAGTTACCAATTAATCAACCAAGGTCAATAGTAAATAATCTAAATTAAAATTAAGGGAAAGCAATCATGAGTCTGAAATACCTCAAATTATATTTAAATAAAGATGTCAATCCTAATATGGACAAGTTCAGAAACCAATTGGGCAACATAAATAATTCAACAAATAAGAGAAGTCAAAATAAAAAGATATTGAACCTGATAGAAAGATGAGATAAGAATATTCCTAAGTCCTTTAAGAGGAGTTCTAATCCTAAATCCTAAGAGAGAGGAGAGAACCTCTCTCTCTAAAAACTACATCTAAATCCTAAAACTATGTATGAATCCAGTATTCCGTCTCCCTGTATGATTGGATGGATTCCTCCATTTATAATCCTTCCATCTGTGTTCTCTGGGCTTGGATCTGGGCCAAAAGGACTCAGAATTCGCTGGAAACGAGATCTGCAAATTCTGCAGATCGTGCACGTCACGCGTCTGCGTGGGTCACGCGGTCGCGTCATTTGGAGTGTTGCTCTTCCACACGGTTGCGTCAATCATGCACCCGCGTCAGTTGTATTTCGCAAGTCACGTGTTCGCCACATTCATGCGTTCGCGTCAAATCTCTTTAGCGCGAACCACGAGTTCGCATCGTCCATGCGGACGCGTCACTGCCCGTTTCTCCAAGGACTCCAATTTGTGCTTTCCTTCCATTTTGTATGTTTTCTTTCCATCCTTTAAGTCATTTCTGCCCTATAAAACCTGAAAGTACTCAACACACAAATCACGGCATCGAATGGTAATAAAGGATAATTAAAATTGATAATTTTGAAGCATAGAAAACATGTTTTCTCATACATCATATTCTAAGGAAGGAATTATAAATCCATGCAAATTCATATGAATAAGTAGGTGAAGAGTTGATAAATCATTTAATTTAAGTACAATATATATCATAAAATATAGGTTTATCAACCTCCTCACACTTAAACAATAGCATGTCCTCATGCTAAATCCAAGAGAAAAGAGTGAAGGTGAAATGGTGGAATCATATGCAATGCAATCTACTCTAAATGCAACTACCTAAATGAGTCATGCAAATCTAGTTATTATTTACCTATATATAAAGTATACATGTAGTTAAATTAATTCATATCTTCAAGGAATCATATATGCATAGCCAACCTTAGATAATGTTAAAGCACTTTTACAATTGAGATGGGTAAAAATATTTTTCAAACTTGCAAGACAATTAACAATTCAGGCAGAGATATATGGTGATGAGCTATTGAACCCTCACTGGATTTTGTGTTTACCCTCTAGTTACTCAGTGTTTGTTGGGTTAATCACTTTATTCTTCCTTTTATCCTTACTTTCTATAACTTTGTTCTTCATCTAACCAATCAACAATTATAGAATACAGACATACAAAAATCATGAGATCTTTTCCAAGGTTGTAATGGGGCCAAGGTAGAGGTAAGGGTATATGTATAAGGCTAAGTGAGCTAATAAGTGAATCCTTGATTAGTCTAAGATCTCACCTAACATACATATTTTTACATAAATCAAAGTTTCTTAACCTATTTGCCCAAATTTTCCCACTTTGTATTGCAAACTCATGCATTAAATTTAACTTTGTCCCATGTGCATTGATTCCTCTTATTTTGTGTTTGGGGAATTTTTTTTGTATCCCCTTATTGAAAATAATTTTTTTTTTAAATGCACAAGGTAATTCAATTTTTCTAATTTCACATGAGCATGCTTCCCAAAATTTTTAAATAATTTATTCAATTTAAATTCCTACTCTTTTCTATCATCCTATGTTCCCATAAAATTTCCCACACTTAAATGTTACACAATATCTATCTTAAGCTAACCAAGGATTCAACTTGGAATTTTTATTTTGTTTTTCTGCTTAAGGCTAGTAATGTGCTTATAAAACAGAAGGGAATTAAAAGGCTCAAGGGGGCTAACAAGGATGGCATAAAAGGTAGGCTTTATTTGGGATAAGTGAGAAAAAAATTCAAATGATGGCCTCAATCACTTTCTTAGTATGTATCTATATTCTATATTGGACATATAGATTAAAGCAAAGTAAAGAACATCAGAATAAAAAAGAAGGACAAAACACACAGGAATGAGATTTATGGTTTGAATGCAACCATACAATTAAACTCAAAATTCACAGGCTGTGTGTTCTCAAGCTCGTAAATCATATATCAATTAAGTATGTCATGCAAGTAGAAATTAAGAGTTTCCATTATTCTCAATGTAAAATTAATTTGGGTGGCTTTAAAGTTTTAGTGTTCCTCCTTGATGAAATGTTGTTAACTAACTAACATGTAATGCTATATATACGAGGGGTGTGGATTGTTTTACTATACTATGATTTCTAGCTTACTCTTTTTATTTTTCAATCAAATCAACTATCATATGCTAAAAAGGGTAAACTATACTTATTAATCCACTTAATATATAACTAGTAAACTAAGGTGCAAATCAAGCTAAAATATCCAATATATTATACAGCCCAAAGTGCATAATGTAAAAGTATAATAAAATATAGAAAATGGCCAAAATAAGAAGAGAGTCTATAGTGGTTCACCAAAATAAATAGATGCCAGAGATGGTGACTTCCCCACACTTAAAATGAAGCATCGTCCTCGATGCTCACTCAAGCTGGGTGTGAAGAAGTGTCATCTCCGGAAGGATGGGCTGCTGGTGACTCGATGGTAGGCTGAGGGTTTACAGTCTCGGTGAGGGTCGGAGGAGCGGTCTGCTGAAGCGGGGGCTCTATCCGTAGAGGAACCTCCGGATCTGCGGTCTGTAGCTGGTGGTGCTCTCCATGGTGTGGAACAGTGTGCTCGGGACCTCCCTGCTCAGCCTGGGTAGGTACCTCCTCCTCATGATCGCTCACCTCCTCCTCAGATGTGTCGGAGGGCGTGTCGGGCTCGGAGAGAATGTCACCACCAGAGCGGATCATCAGCTTGAAGTGCTCATAGCGTCGCTTGTGGTGACGCTCAGACCTCTCAAAATGTTGCCTGTTGCGACGTTTAGACCTCTCAAACTGTTGCTGGTAATGGCGCTCCATCTGATCTAGGCGGTCAAAGAGTCATTGCACCAGACAGTAGACGGGCTCAGGAGCAGGTGGGGGTGCAGTGGGTGATGCTGGGCCAGTGGAAGCAGAAGGAGCAGCAGAAGAAGTGGCTGCCTCAGTGGTGTCAGTGAGAAATAGAGGGCGGTAGCCGAAAGCCAGAAACTTTCGACTATGTGAAATGATCTTCCGGCAGTCCGCGGTGGGTGGCCTTTCATCAGCAACCTCCCAAGGTGCCTCAGCTCGGTGACCCAACTGAGTAACCATGTAAGGAAAGGAGAGGGTGCCTCTAACATGGACTCTGGCCATGTAATGCCGGATGAAGCGGGGTAGATATAGGTCTTTACCCGTCATCACACACCAGATGAGGGTAATCATAGCAGCTGGCACCTCCGTCTCATGAGTGCTCGGCATCACATAGTTATTCAGAATCTGTTGCCATAGCCGAGCCTCATCATTTAGATATATAAGCCTGATTTCCTTGGGTACCAATGTGCTTGTTCCCATGACCCAAGAAACAATAGGATCAAGAGTGACGTCCTTCTTTACTGCATCCTAATCAAACCTCATGAATCTCATATCCTCCTCAGCTTTCTGGTAACCATCTGGCTGATCTGATTTAGGTAGAAGATGGAGGATCTCTTCAATTGCTTCCTCAGTAACCAGAACCTGTTTGCCTCTGAGCTGTACTGCATCCAGGGAAGATAAAAAGTAGTTACAGTAGAATTCTCTGACCCAGGATGAGTTAACCTCAGTCAAGTTTCTCTCCAGGAAGAACCAGCCTCTCTATTTGATCTGATCTGAAGTGTACTGCTTGAGTTCTTCTGGAATTTTTAGAGTTCTTTCAAGGTGTAGGTTCCGGGTGGTTGCAAAAGTCGGGTACTTCAGCTCACAGTATTTGTTTGCAAATTTTACCGGGTCAGCCGAAGGTACCAACTGATCAGCCTTTTCCTGCGGGGTAAAGTTCTTCTCCCGCTAGGAATCATCGTGTAAGATGCCAAGGATGGAACCAGAGGATTCACCTCTTTTCCGTTTGCCAGTGGTAACTTTGCCCGTTCCCCTGCCTTGAGAGTTAGACATCCTAAAAAACAAAATTTTCAAGATATAATTGAGGAATAAAAGCAGGAAAGCAAATAGGCAAATAACAAGATAAGCACGAAGTGACAAAGGAGCAGTAGAAAAATGAAATGAGTTAAGTAAATGTATATTTTGGATTGTGTTGGGGTTGAAAAGCTGAGATGAGAAATCACATTCCAAAATATGTTAAAAGTGGAAAGCCTGTTAAATAGGAAAAACAATAATCATGCCATGAGTGAAATTAATTGAAAGAAGTAGTGAAAAGGCAAGGGGAAAGTTAGAAAGTGAAAAGTTGGTAAAAATGAAAAAGAGGTTAGAAAGCGAAAATTAGTGAGTTAGTAAAAAGGAAGTCAGAGTAAGTGGCATGATGATTGGTTTCTAAGTAACAAGAATTTCACAATTTAAGCAACAGTCAACTCATATTCAAGCAGGGATAACAGGGTATTGATGATGATTGATATAAATATAGAAGTAGTAAAAAGCAAAATCAAATCATCAATAATCCAATTTATTAACTAGGAATTCAAAAGTAATAAGAATGTTGGCCGTGCATTCAAGAATTGGTTTGGTGTTCGTGGAGTAGTGCAAAATTGAGAAATGCCAAAACCAATATTTGAATGTAAAAAGGAAACAATTTGCAGAAAATTGGGCAGCATTCCAGCTAAAATTGGATGTTCCCGAAAAATAAACAGCAAGAAAAAATAGTTCATATGAAATTAACAATTGCTGCAAAGAGTCACAGACAGTAGGAATGGTGAAGAATAGTCTAACAGCAGCATGAGACATTTAAAGAACATCATATGAACAGTATGAACATCACAGCCAGATGAAAATTGCATAACAGATAAACAGATAACAAGAACGGAGCAATTATCAGGCCTAAATCCACTAACCACATCCTAGCTACCTAACCACCTAGAATCCACTACGAACATGCATCTCTAACTATCCTAAATTGAACAAATTCTTAAAAATGTGCAGCTAACAAGGAAGGAAAAGAAATTGGTGTATGACGGAACCTGGTATGCGAAGAGCAAAGGATATGACAGAGGGAAGGTAGTGGCGGCACCGGGAGGGAGGCACGGTGGCGCGTGGTGAACAGCGATGGTGCGGTGGTGGAGCAAGGGTGGAGAATAGGGTTGAGTGGTGGAGGGTTAGGGTCTTACGTGAGTAAGGGTCGATCCCACGAGGATTGATGGATCAAGCAACAATAATTGATTGATTGGGTTAGTTAGGCAAGCAGAAATTGGTTTTGAGATGTTCAAAAGGTTTAAGTTCGAACTTAGAATATCAAAAGGATAGACAAATAAATGAGTTGGGAATAAAATGTTGATAAAGCAGTTAAGATTTCAGAGTTATCTATTTTCCAGATTTATTTTTATTACTAACTAATTTAATCATGCAAGATATAATTTCATGGCAAACTATATGTGACTAGGCCCTAATTCCTTAGACCTTCCTAATCTCCTCTAAAATTCATTAACTGCCAATTCCTTGGTCAGTTACTTTCAATTAGAGGGTAAAAATCAATTTTCAGTTTATATGCCACAAAAATTCTAATTACCCAAAAATAAGGGGATTATATGTCACGTATCCCATTAAATCCAAATAATTAAAATTTAGGATAATATGTTTCCAAGCTGTTGTTCAAGTAAAGAGCTTTTCCAAGTTTTACAAGAACTCAATTAGAACATGGGTCATACTTCCGTTCCACCCAATATTCATTAAATTAAGAGCAAAAATAATTATTGAAATATAAATCAAAACATGAATTAAATTAGAAAGATCAAATGAAGAAATCCATACAAATAGACAGAGCTCCTAACCTTAACAATGAAGGATTAGTTGCTCATGGTTCAGAGAAGAAAAATAAGGGTTCTGGTAACAATATGGTACCTGCCTAAATGTACAGAGTTTCTATTTATTACTAATCCTAATAGGTTTAAAATCAAAAATTAAAAATAATATCTTTTCCTAAAAGATAAGATTTGAATTTAAATTCGAATTAATTAACAGATTTTCAGTTGATGGTCGGTGACCACTTGCTTTGTCCATTCTGCAGCTTCTAATCTGTGTTTTCTGGGCCGGAAATTGGGTAAAAAACAATCCAGAAATCGTAACTAGCGTCATTTGTATTTTTGCAGATCGCGCATGTGACGCGTCCGCGTCATTCACGCGTTCGCGTCATTTATGCAGATTCCAGTCCACGCGTTCGCATCAAGCACGCGATCGCGACATTGCAATTTCTCCATTCCGCGCGGTCGCGTGAGCCATGCGTCCGCGTCGGTCTTCGCTGGTCATCTCTTTGGTTTCTTCTTTTTCTCTGCAGAAACGTCAACAAATCCCTCCGAATGCTACCTAAAATAAATAAAATTGCACAAAACTTAAAATAGCATCCATAGTGGCTAAAATATAATTAATTCTAAATTAAACTCAACAATTTAGATGCAAATTCACTAGGAAAAGATAGATAAGATGCTCACGCATCAATTGGCGGCGGTGCGGTGGTCGGGGCTGGGTGGTGGAGGAGAGAGAGGGTTGCAGAGAAGAGAAGAAGAGGGGTTGGGGTTTGGGTTGCGCGAAGGGTAGGGTTTCGCGTGACTTGGGGTTAGTGATCGCAAATCCACGCGAACGCGTGGGGCGCGCGATCGCGTGTATAGGGTAAAATGGGGTTGACGCGGATGCGTGGTCGACGCAATCACGTGGGTTGGGGGAAAGATGGGTGACGCGGACGCGTGAAGCACGCAAACGCGTCGCTGGAATTTGTGCTAGACGCACGATTCCAGCGTCGTTTCAGCGCAACTCTCTGTCTGATATAGGGGGTCATAATATTCGCGCGACGCGATTGCGTCGCTCACGCTTTCGCGTGGGATGGGGGTTGTGTAAGCGACGCGTTCGCGTCATGGAGGCGTACGTGTGAATTGTTTTGTGCTAAACACACACTAGCCGCACGATTCTAGCCCAACTTTCTGGGTGTTGGATCTTTATGCCGATATCCAGATCACACGTTTGCGTGAATGCCGCGGACGCGTGGGAGGCATTTTCCTCAACTGACGCGATCGCGTGGGGCACGCGGTTGCATGGAACAATTCGTGCCAAAGGCACGCCTCCAGCCTTGCTTTAGCATGACTCTCTGTTCACTTTCCTTTTTGCTTTTAATGCACTTGTGACGCGGACGCGTCAGCGACGCTGTCGTATTGCGTGCTCTTTTTCTTATGCAATATGCAGAATACAGAATGCAATGAATGTTATGCAAAAATTTCCAGTTCAAATAGAATTCAAAAATAGAGTAGAATAGAGAAAGAACGATCATACCATGGTGGGTTGTCTCCCACCTAGCACTTTTAGTTAAAGTCCTTAAGTTGGACATTTGATGAGCTTCCCGCTATGGTGGCTTGTGCTTGAATTCGTCCAGAAATCTCCACCAGTATTTGGAATGCCAGCATCCTTCGGGGTCCCAAACAAGGTACTTAAAACCGTTGAGCAGTTTCAGACAGGCTTCCAGCCTCCCGGGGTGTTGAATGTCAGAATAGATTCCAGGATCCCAAACTCTACTTTTACACCCATTTTTATCTTGATCTGCATTTTTCCAGCCGGGTGTGCAGTGACCAAACCGCTTCTGAGATCCTTTCAATTGAGCTTGACACCAATCCTTGCACCTCAAATTGAAGTGTGAAACCTCATTGAATCTTGCATACCAGCACTGAGTGCGAGTCATTTCCCTTTTTCTCTTAAAGCTGCAGAGAGCTCTAAGCTGGCCATCTGTCTCAAGTAAACCATATTCAAGTGAAAAATTGAAGATAAAGGTCAAGGATTTTACCCACTTGAAGTTTGTGTTGGGTGGTAATGGTCTTGGGATCAGTGTTTTCAGTGGTTCTGCAAGCTCTACTCCCTTGTGGTCTTCTGTGAATTCCTCCACTTCTTGGCAAATTTCTTCCATTTCAACCATATCTTGATCAAAGTCACTGATATCTTCTTCATCACTTGAGTCATAATTGGGAGGTTGAGAAAAGTCGACCTCTACATCATCTTCGTATTCACTTGGGGAAGATTCTTCTATCTCACAGAATTCACTTGCGGATGCAAGTTCATTACTAGGAGAACTCAACTTGTGATCATCATCATCAAGGAAACATGCGTCTTGGGTTATTCCGTCCAATTCCTCATAAGATGCCTGCCTTGGGGGTTGTGCACTATCCTCCTTAGCATCAATTGTAACGTCTTCGATGGAATTCTCCACAAGTCTGGATTCATGCGGATGTTCGGCATCTCCTAAATCTTCAACCAACTCTTCTTCTTCTATAATGACAGCTTCCTCTACTTATTCTAGTACGAAGTTATGCTCTATGTTGTCCACTGGAGTTTCTAGTGTCTCTTTCATGCTGCGTTCTTCATTAGGTTCTCCACATAAAGCCATGGGAGTTTGTTGAGTGTCCAAACGTCTGAAAGATAATTGATTTATTGCTTGCTCCAGTTGATGAAAGGTTGTATGAAATTGGTCTATTGATTCTTCGAAGCGAACCTGTGATTCTTGGCTTGATGGATATGGACATGGTGCATAGGGGAGTGGTGATTCTTGGGAGTAATTGGATTGGCGTTGGGGTGGATAAGGATCATGTGGTGGCGAATGGTGAAAGGGAGCTTGTGAGTGTGGTGGTTCGAAGCTATGTTGAGAGGATGGTCTATAAGCACAGGGTGGGGCTTGTTGGTAACTACAAGGGGGTCCACCATATCTATCAGTTTGGCATGCATTGTAGAATGGTCTCTGTCTATGATATCGTGGAAGGTGTTGTTGCCTCAAGGGTTGATCATGCCCTCTCAGCTCCATCCATCTTTGATTACTTAGACCGTGATGCATATTCCTATTATAGCTTCCATTCCTTTCAACAAAAGTGGAACCAAACTCAAAGCGAGAGGGGTGAGAATTCATAGTGGTTATCAGAAATAAGAAGGGAAAACAAAAACAAATAAACAAGTAAAAGAAAAATATCTACAATAACCAATAATAAGGCACACGTTTGCATTTTCCCGGCAACGGCGCCATTTTGAAGAACTGAAGATTGATTGTTTAGAATTATAAGAAATTCTCGTTGCAAGTATAGTTTCTAAACCAAGCAATCAACCTTTCTTACAAACGTTTTGGTTGTCAGAAGTAACAAACCCAATAAAAATAATTAACCGAAGTATTCAAACCTCAGGTCGTCTTCTCAAGGAATTGCAGGGAAGTATGATTTATTATTGGTAATGGAAAAACAGTGTTTTGGGTTTTGAAAAGGGTTTTGAGCAAGAGAAATGGTTTGCAAAAATTTATAAAGTAATAACGAAGAAATCTCTTGGCAAGGTGTGAAAACTGGAAGTTCTATCCTAGTTATCCTTATCAATGGTGATGAGAATTATAATTCTGCTACCACTAAGTCAACATCTAACTATAAAGGTCAGTTAAGGGGACAAATTAATTTAACACCTAAAGTCCTAGTCAACTCCTTAAGGAAAGACTAGAGTTATAGGAATCTAAATTAATCAGCAAGGATGATAATTATCAATCACGATGAGTTTGATAACTCAAGAGTTACTAATTAATCAACCAAGGCCAATAGTAAATAATCTAAATTAAAATTAAGGGAAAGCAATCATGAGTTTGAAATACCTCAAATTATATTTAAATAAAGATGTCAATCCTAACATGGACAAGTTCAGAAACCAATTGGGCAACATAAATAATTCAACAAATAAGAGAAGTCAAAATAAAAAGATATTGAACCTGATAGAAAGATGAGATAAGAATATTCCTAAGTCCTTTAAGAGGAGTTCTAATCCTAAATCCTAAGAGAGATGAGAGAACCTCTCTCTCTAAAAACTACATCTAAATCCTAAAACTATGTATGCATCCAGTATTCCGTCTCCCTGTATGATTGGATGGATTCCTCTATTTATAATCCTTCAATCTGTGTTCTCTGGGTTTGGATCTGGGCCAAAAGGGTCCAGAATTTGCTGGAAACGAGATCTGTAAATTCTGCAGATCGCGCACGTCACGCTCTGCGTGGGTCACGCGGTCGTGTCATTTAGAGTGTTGCTCTTCTACGTGGTCGCATCAATCATGCGCCCGCGTCAGTTGTATTTCGCAAGTCACGTGTTTGCCGCATTCATGCTTTCGCGTCAAATCTCTTTAGCGCGAACCACGCGTTCGCATCGTCCATGCGGACGCGTCACTGCCCGTTTCTCCAAGGACTCCAATTTGTGCTTTCCTTCCATTTTGTATGTTTCCTTTCCATCCTTTAAGTCATTCATGTCCTATAAAATCTGAAAGTACTCAACACACAAATCACGGCATCTAATGGTAATAAAGGGTAATTAAAATTGATAATTTTGAAGCATAGAAAACATGTTTTCTCATACATCATATTCTAAGGAAGGAATTGTAAAGCCATGCAAATTCATATGAATAAGTAGGTGAAGAGTTGATAAATCATTTAATTTAAGTACAATATATATCATAAAATATGGGTTTATCAATGTGTTTGCTAAGTGATTTTAGGTTTTCAAGGCAAGTATAGGTTGAAGAAGTGAGAAAAAGAGCATGCAAAAGAGAAAAAAACCATGAGGAAATGGAGTTTGAAAGATTCAGCATCCGTGCGTGCGCACACATAAGTGCGAGCTTGGCGATGCGTACGCGTGACCCACGCGTACGTGTGATGATGAATTTCACCATGTGACACGTACGTGTGACCCATGCGTACGCGTGACCCTTGTCACCTGAGCTCATTAATTACAAATTGCTGGGGGCGAATTGTGAGGCTCTAAAACCCAGTTCAACTCATTTCTGAAGTTATTTCAAGCCAAAGTGAAGAGGAATGAAGAGGGGAGCAATTAGATTTAGCTTAGTATAATGTTATAGGTCATTCTAGAGAGAGAAGCTCCTCTTTCTCTCTAGAAATTAGGGTTATTAGTTTAATTTCTTTGTAATTTCTCTTTTTAACTCTTGTTTTCATCTAGTTTCTTTTACCTTTCTTTGTTCTATTGTCTTAATTTTGTTAGTTTATCTTGTCATTTTCTCAATTTTTCCACTTTTATGTACTTACACTCTTTGTTAATTTCAATTTCTATTAATGCAATTTATGTTTTATGTTCATTTAATGCCTGTTTGAGCTGCTGTTATTATTTTCTTATTTTTGGTAGTTAGATTTTATTTTTAATGTCTTATTAATATTATTTTATTTTCATACACACCAAGTGTTTGATAAAATGTTTGGCTTAGTTTTTATCTAGTCTTTCTTCACTCTTGGCTTGGAATTGAGGACTTTGGTGACCTTAAGTCATTGATGTCCATTCTTAATTGATTTATTAGAGTAGTTAGTTGATTTGGTTTCCACTAACTCTAAGTCTTCCATTAATAGAGTTGACTAGGACTTGTGGATTGAAATCAATTATGTCTATTTGACTTATCCTCGATGTAGGGTTGACTAAGTAGGATTAACTCTTCATAATCATTATGTGTTTGTGGTCAATGGCTAGGATAGGTAATCTTAGCTCCCAATCCTTGCCAAGAGGTTTCTTAACATTTGAATTTTCCTTTCTCTTGATTAATTGTCTTGAGTTTAATTTCTTTCATTTAATTTCTTGCATGTTTAATTACTTTCTTGCTATTTACATTACTTGCCCCTAGCCATCAACCACATTCCCTCATAGCCAATAATTTAGCACTTCATTTGAGACTCCTAAGGAAGACGACCCATGATTTAAAACTCCCGGTTTATATTTGTTTTGAATTATGACATCTTTTGAATATAAAAATTTGATTGAGAGTTAGTTATTAGTTTGGACTATACTTGCAACGAAGGAATTCTATTTTGTGAAAATCTAAATCAACAATAATTCTTTTATCAATGTTCGTCATCAATTTCTATAAAAATTTGTAGGTGTTTCGTCTGAATTTTGATTTTTTTACTTTGATAGAAGTATCAGTCAAATTTATATCAAAATTTCAATTTGAAGAATAGATATAATTTTTTTATGAATTGCTCTTAGAATTTATAGATCATATCTAATAGAAGTATAAAAAATAATAATATAAAAGTTAAAAATAAGAAAATAAGTGTAAAAATATGAAAAATTAAAAATTATAAGACTTATATTAAAATGTGTAAAAATTGACAAGTGTCTAATTAAAAACGATAGAATTTAAATAGCAGAAAGAAAAGCCAGAATTGAAATGACTGAAAGAAAAATGGAGTCAACCAATATTTACGTGGACTCCTGACTCATGTTTCCGTGCGTCAGTGTGACTAGAAATTGTTAGAGTCCGTGAGTATGTGAATGCATGGAAGCTCCCCTAATTTATTGAAACTAATCCTATTTATTGAGAAAAAAAATCCTAAACTAATTTATATAACCTTGTACTTCAAGTAGTTTTAGACTTTGGACTTCAAGTAAACTTACATTTCAAGTAGTCTTAGACCTCAAGCAAACTTAGACTTCAAGTAGTCTTAAACCTTAAGTAGTCTTGGATCTCAAATAAACTTGAATCCCAAGTAGTCTTGAACCTTAAACAAATTTAGGCACCAAGGATAAGGTAACTTGGCCATCGAGTATAATGCATTCTTATTTTCTCCAACCATGGTGTGCTTTATGCACATATGATCTTCAAATTTAACTGTTGAATTCTTTTTGACATCGATCATTTGTGCCAAATTTTTGGCACAACAAAATGCCTTTCGAAATTTTGGATGACTTCAATTTTGATGAAAAAGCATTAAAAACTTCAAAACCACCTTTGAATTCAATCCAAAAGTAAATTTGAATTGATCTTCCGTCTTTTATATCAAATTTCACAAGTGCGTCATTTATCTTGATTGTTTGTCAACTACTTCTCTTTTTTTCTTTTGCAATGCACCTAAAGGACGTAGCCATATTCATTTTTAACTTTCTTTATCAGGTCAGAAAGTCTAACAAATTTTCACCAACCTTAGGGTATATAAGTCTTACTTTGAGCATGCTGGTATTAAACTGAATTTCTTGTTTCACCATCGTATTGACAATAAGTCCTTCAAATTCAGCAAAATTTGAGGTCAACTCGCAAGGGTTTTTGTCAACCTTCATATCGAGTGTCTTGTTAAAAAATTGTGACATACTTTTAGCAATTTTCTTCTTTTGGAATATCTTTTTCTTCGACAAGGTTAAGAGATTGCATATATATTGTGACTTGTCTTTTGTTTCGACTGCAAGCATATCATTTTGACCTTCAAAAGACATCACACAACCAAAAAAATTACTATTTCTTTAAAAAAAGTTCTTATCTTCTTGCTCTTTTTCTTTTTGTAGCCTTTTCATCTGTCAAACTTTTTTTACCAATTAAGCAAGGTCAATAAATTGTTGATTAATTATCTTCTTACTAATTTTGAATTTAAGCCCATTAATCACTTTCTTGATAATTTCAGACTCTAGAATCAATATATAGTACTTATTTCTCATATTTTTTAAATTGAATAAGATAGTATTTCATTATCTCTTCCTTGTATTTTTTTACTAAAAACAAATTGTAACAGCCCAGACCACCTGCTAGCACGATATTGTCCGCTTTGGCACACAATGCCTCATAGTTTTGTCTTTGACAATAGGGATGCTAGCCGAAGCCCCCCACTCACTCGTCAAAATGCGTCATGCTAGGGAGAGGTATCCACCCTTATAAGGCATGCTTCGTTCCCCTCTCCAACCGATGTGGGACATTACAATCCACCCCCCTAAGGGAGTCCAGCGCCCTCGCTGGCACATCGATCCGGGCTCCGGCTTTGATACCATCTGTAAAAGTGCAGACCACCCGCTAGCACGATATTGTCTGCTTTGGCACATAAGGCCTCACGATTTTGCCTTTGACGATAGGAATGCTAGCCGAAGCCCCCACACTCACTCGTCAAAACGTGTCATGCTAGGGAGAGGTATCCACACCCTTATAAGGCATGCTTCGTTCCCCTCTCCAACCGATGTGGGGCTTACAATCCACCCCCCTAAGGGAGTTCAGCTCCCTTGCAGGCATAGCGATCCGGGTTCTGGCTCTGATACCATCTGTAACAGCCCAGACCACCCGCTAGCACGATATTTTCTGCTTTGGCACACAAGGCCTCACAATTTTGTCTTTGACGATAGGGATGCTAGCCGAAGCCCCCCCACACTCACTCGTCAAAATGTGTCATGCTAGGGAGAGGTATCCACACCCTTATAAGACATGCTTCGTTCCCATCTCCAACCGATGTGGGACATTACAATTTTAAGGCCAACATTGGTTGGGGAGGGGAACGAAGCATGCCTTATAAGGGTGTGGATACCTCTCCCTAGCATGACGCATTTTGACGAGTAAGTGTGGGGGCTTCAGCTAGTATCCCTATCATCAAAGGCAAAACCGTGAGGCCTTATGTGCCAAAGCAAACAATATCGTGCTAGCGGGTGGTCTGGGCTGTTACAGAAGGTATCAGAGCCAGAACCCAGATCGATGTGCCAGCGAGGGCGCTGGGCTCCCTTAGGGAGGTGGATTGTAAGGCCCACATTGGTTGGAGAGGAAAACGAAGAATGCCTTATAAGGGTGTGGATACCTCTCCCTAGCATGACGCGTTTTGACGAGTGAGTGTGGGAGGATTCGGCTATCATCCCTATCGTCAAAGGGAAAACCGTGAGGCCTTGTGTGCCAAAGCGGATAATATCGTGCTAGCGGGTGGTCTGGGCTGTTACAGATGGTATCAGAGCCAGAACCCGGATCGTTGTGCCAGCGAGGTCGCTGGACTCCCTTAGGGGGGGATTGTAAGGCCCACATCAGTTGGGGAGGGGAACGAAGCATGTCTTATACGGGTGTGGATACCTCTCCCTAGCATGACGCGTTTTAACTAGTGAGTGTGGGGGGCTTCGGCTATCATCCCTATCATCAAAGGCAAAACCGTGAGGCCTTGTGTGCTAAAGCGGACAATATCGTGCTAGCGGGTGGTATGGACTGTTACACAAATCAGACAGTGTAACATTTAATTATCCTCTAAAAAATTGATCATAAAAACTCTTTTCCAACAGTTCTTATGAATAGATTGATTTCGGCTATAAATTTGAGAACCATGTGAAAGCATTTGTAGTCAGAAAAAAAGAAAATATCTCATTTTAATCTGCTTGTTGCTAGTTAGAACTCTGATTTCGACTATATAACAATCTATATGCTTGACAGTCAACTCTTCTTTTTTTTTTTTTTCAGAAAACTTAATGAAAGATTTTGGGACTTTGACTCCTCTAGAGAGCTCTGCTTGCAATACATGGTCAAGAAAAAGAGATATAGAATATGATTTATGAGTCAATTTTATGTTGAAATCTGCCCTATTCAACATATGCTCGATAGCTTGTATAATATTTTGCTCATCAACTTGGGTAATATTATGTTGGGCAAACTGATTTTTTTGGGCATCATTCACTACATCATTAAGGTTCTACCCCTGACCTTCCAAATGAAGTTGATGACCTCCGAGTGGATTTAGTGCCTTATAATTATCCTGGATTGCCCCAGTCAATTCATTCATGTGTGTTGCTACTTGTTCAAACTTAGCATTATCATTTTCTGTCAAAGAGTTTAAGACAATTATCATTTGCTGAGTTAATTTGTTGACTAAATCATGATGACTTTTTGCTATTTGCTGTCTAAAAACTGCTAAGGAATCTATGGTGTTAGAAAGAGTTGCCACTTCATTGGGATTTTTGTCGACCTTTTTGAAAATAATGGGCCTTTATGCATTTTCCTAGGTGTCGAAGGCACAATAGGGGTCAAACAATGTACTTTTATTTGTGTCGATGATTGAATCGATAATCAACTTGGCTTGATCTTGTCTATACACATGGTTGCGTCAATATTACCAAAATTTCTTGTTGAGGTAGTTGTGATATCATAGGTCCTAATATCAGTCCTAAATAAGAAGGATTGGGCATCAAATATTGATATAAGTGTGGGTTGTACAAAATCTTAGGGATTTATTCCAATAATTGGATTCAACTGAACATTTGTATATACACTAGGAATAGCTGGATTAGCCGAAGATGCCAAATATTGAAATAATACATACATAGGCCAATTTGTTGAATTTACTACAACTACACTAGGAGAAGCCACCGAAATCACATTTGTGTTGGTCATATGTCTAGTCAAACTTTTAATAGAAGTCACAGGTACTCGTATCGGTTCAGTGACTTGTGGTTGTGGAGATAGTATTATCTCTTTAGAGTCATGGTCTAACTCTTTAGTTGAAGAGGACGACTGAGATGACATAGGAATAGATGTGTTTGGACTACTATAGGGTATACATTTACCACTTTATAAACACATACAACAATTTTAGGTAGCCAATCTTACATAAGGTCCTACTAGGGGTAATAATTTGCTTTGCCTGGATTTTAGTTTTTTGACATCGACCGAAAGTATCGACCAAGTTTATATCAAGATCTCAATTTAAGGAGCAGATGCAACTCTTTTTTTTTAGTTGCTCTTAAGATTTATAGATCATGTCCAATAAAAGTGTAAAAAATAATAATTATAGAAAGATATAAGTAAGAAAGAAAAAGTACAAAAACATAAAGAATTAAAAATTATAAGACTTGTATTAAAATGTATAGAAATTGACAAGTGTTTGAATAAAAATGACAAAATTTAAATAACAAAAAGAAAAGACAAAATTAAAATGATTGAAAGAAAAATGGAGTCTCCTAATATTTACGTGGACTCATGACTCATGTTTTCGTGTGTCTTTGTGACTAGAAATTGTTAGTTAATGAGTGTGTGAATGCATGGAAGCTCCCCTAGCATATTGAAACTAATCCTATTTATACAGAAAAACAAACTAATTGGTATAACTTTGACTTCAAGTACTTGCACTTCAAGTAGTATTAGATCTCAAGCAAACTTGGACTTTAAATAGTCTTGGACCTCAAGCAAACTTCGACCCCAAGTAGTCTTGAACCTCAAGTAAATTTGGGCACCAAGTATAGGATAACTTAACTATCAAGCCTAACTCATTCTTATTTTCTCCAATTATGGTGTGCTTCATGCACATATAATATTCAAATTTAACTGTTGAATTTTTTTTGACATCGATCTTTTGTGCCTGAAGGTTGTAGAAGGCTTAGAGAAGGGGGATTGAATCTATGGCCTTCTTTTGTGTTACTGAAATAACCCTTTTAAAATAAACTTGCAATTTGAATCTGTTTGAACTCAGCAGCAAAAATTTATGAGACAATTTATTTTGTCTCATGAATATCAGAAAACAGAACAGAGCAGAAAAGAGAGAAGCTGACACCATCATGTATCCTGATTCGGTTGCCTTGTGCAATGCAACCTACATCCAGTCCCCACCACAACAATGGTGAAATTTTCACTATAGTTAAAGTATTACATACACCAATTTCACAAGATTGATACAATCCTTTCACACTCAAGTTCTTACCTAACTTGACTTAGTTATGCTAATACCTAACTCTTTCACTCTTAGTGCTAACCCAACTAAGAAAGAGATACCTCACAGGTACAAGATACAAGACACAGACTTATCTAAAGAAATCTGAAATAACTCTAGGCTTTTTACTCATGTGTATCTTTCTGCTTCTTTCCACTCTTAGGCTCTTTCAATGACTCTCTAATTCAGCCTTTTATCTCAAGAAATTACAAAAAGATAAACATTGAAAAGTAAATTACAATCTATAAAACATGAAGGAGATTGACTTCTTCAACAGCCTCTTTGCTATGTGATAAACCAGATTTGCTAGCCTCTGATTCAGTTTTTCATTTTGGAGGAATGCTCCTTTGACTAGGAAGCATTGTCCAACTAGATGAACTTCTTCAGAGAGCTCTTTTCAGAACATACACCTCAACAACACTGGTTATCTCTCCTTGGCTTCAGAATGGTGAACCAACTTCTTTTTTATCTCCTTGCATGTTGCTGAGTTGCTCTTTTCTAGGTCAACTCTCGAGCCTTAAGCTTCACCAACCCACCATCTCACTTTTTCCCATTAATCCTTAAAATAGGAACTTTGGTTCTGACCTTCTCTTGTTGACCGAAAGCCACATATCAGCAAAAACAGATATCTTCAATGGTAAATTCAGATCTTGGTCATTGAAAAATAACTTGGTCCCCAAGACATACTTGTGACCGTAGATGCACAGCAGTGAAGAACGGACATCATCTTTTCTATGTATCCCAATATGGAGTGGCAGAGAGTTGAAGATGAAGAGAAGAAAATTAGATGCATGTAGAAGGAAATAAAATCACCTTTAGCTTCTGACCTCTTCTTGATACAGATTGATGTGGGTGATTAGACTTCTACCTTTTGCTTAACCTTCTCTTTCTTGCTTCTTTGATGAATAGCTTAAGGAAGAAGCTCTCTCTTTCTTTTTCTGAGTTTTGACCAAGAGGAAAAAAGTGTACGTTGCTTTTGGTGAAAGCACATGGGAGGGATTTGCTTTGCTAAGGGGTTTGGATTGGATCAATTTATTTGTCAACCCGTTTGATTTCTTTGTCTTTGCTGGTTTCAATTGTTTGAATCCTTTTGGGCTTGTTTAATGAGTTTTGGCCTGCAACATTTAATAAATAATCAATAATATATAATCATAAATAATCAACACTAGTTATTTACTTTGTCCAATCAAATATTTTTTGTCATCATTAATTAATTTAGTTAATTTCTTAATTCAATAGTGTCAAATTTTTAGCACAACAGTAGACATAAGGACTAAGAAAATCACAAAAGTTGGAGATTGAAACAAAAATGCTATGACTTTTATTTTCTAGATTCCAACCGCGAATCCTTCATTTCTAACCCATCATCCCTCAATAACGCTATAGCCATTAGCCAAGCTTTCATCATCTCTACCTCCTCACCTCATTGGCTTCTTGTAGATCAGTTGGATATCCGAAATCATAGTAAACAAGGATAGAGTTAGACTAAATTTTAGTGGGGTCAAAGTTAATTTTGTAATATAATATAAAAGAAAAAATTAAATATTTTAAAAGATGCTAAATTAAAATTTTTATATGATTTATACAAAAAATTGAGATTTAAAGGAACCATTGTCCCTCTCTTTGTATGAGGCTTCGGCTCTGATAGTAAAAAAAAAAAGACATATATGATAAAAAATATTGCTAGGCAAACTATATTGATAGTGAAAAAAATCAACATACTCATCATTGTCGCTACTATCAATGCTTTATGTTGGCGACAAAGCTAAATTATTGTTTCTATCTCTTTCTGTGTTCACCAGTGACCTTTAACTCTTTCCATGTCTATATAGAGTAAGGTAAAGAAAGATGGAGTCAATAATGCTAAAAAATATGTCTTTGTTTCATTGGCATCTCTATTAATTGGGTTAGTTAAGTAGGCAGTTCACTCATCCGTTTAAATAAATCACTACAAGACACATAGTAGATAGCAGCGCTTTATTAGAGTCGGTTTCAAAAACAGCCGCTATCTGCAGTTTAGCAGCGATTTCCGTGACAGATTTAAGAGAAGCCGCTATTTGCTTTCTTTTCAGGGTTCAATTAGATGCCCTCTTTCTCAGATCTCTATCTCAATTCTCATTCTGATTTTCTTCATTCTCACTAGTTACAATACAGTTCTCTTCTCTCCAACTTCTATCACCATCTTTGCACCTCTCAAAAGTTTCGATGTTGTGCTAGCTCCTCTGCTTCTTTTACTCCCTCCTCTGCTCTGCCAGATCTGCTAGCTATCTCATCCATGTAGCGTCGTGCGTGATTCAAATCTGTGGTAGCGACACGAGCATCCTGTTCATGTTCTCGTCTCTCTCACAAATCCTTCTTTCTCACATCACAACATAACACCACACACTTTCGCGTTCGAATTCAAATTGAAATTGTAGCTCAAAGATCCTATCTTTAGGGTTCCCAATTCCCCCAATTTCAATTTCAAGTAATCACTCAAATTCTATTCCATAAACCTCTGAATGCCAGTGTCGTGATCGGACCCACTTTCTGCCGATGACGGCATCGCAGAGCATCACGATGGTCGATACTGGTAGGTTGCTCCTCAGGGACCTCAAGAACAATGGCGAGGACGACTCCTCCGCCACCAAGAAGCCGAAATCAGAGAAATTCCTTCTCAATAGATGCCAATTCGCCGGCTGCCATTGCCGTATTCTTCCTCTTCGCCACCAGCCTTCTGCATCTACCTCACCATGCCCGCCTCTGAGTTTGGCTGCATCAAGCTCCGTTGCACCCTCTCCGATCTTCATCGCCTCAAGTAAATAAAGATCCCCCTTTCTTTATTATGTTATTATCTTAATGGATTTATTTAAATCAAATTAGCGTTAGATAAACTTTATTAGACTTATCTCGACCTAGATGAGTTGGAACATTATATTAGACAGGTGAAAAAGAGCCTCTTTTTTGGGTAAAAAAAAAAGAATGCTACGTGCTTGCATATCTCTTTTTCTTCAGTTTGAATCCTATTTCCTTTTAGATGTCCATTTTCCTGTTAATCTCCATTTGATTTGTTCTATTGATGAAAAGAAGTAAGTAACTATATGATTCATCTTAAGTTTTGAAGTTGTAACATCTTTTATCCTTTTACATTTTTTAATTCTTTAAATAGTTATTGACTTACATGATTAAAAGTATCCCGATCAATGATGATATACCTAGCTATCCAGAACGGGATGGAAATTTTCAATGGATGTGGCCCATGTGTAATTTTACTCATAGAACTTGTAAAAATTTCACTCCATTTCTACTTCCCAGAAGAACATATCCTTATCATGATCATTGGAAACTACACATGCATCATATTAAACTATAAGTTGTGGGCCATTCTTTCTTTGTATGCTTCGATATGAATTTCTTGAATGATAGGCGGTTGCTGTTGGGCCGACCGTGGAGAGCTCTCGACAACCGGGGAGACTTCGGGGAGGAATCAAGTGAGAGAACATAAGATGAGAAGATACCACATCCAACTCAAAACCTTAAGGTGTCAAGTAAATGGGTCTCTCATCTTATAAACTCCTCACTCTTCTTTGCTTTCTTTGATGTGGGACTAATTTCGACACTCCTCACACTTGCAACACTAACAATCTCCCCCTCAAGTGTGAGCCTCCACATCAAGCATCAACTCCCCTCTAGCTCCTCCACCACCACGAGTATTCGTCCATCACACCGCTGCAAAAAACCGCAGGACACGCCGTCCGGACCACCTTTGCCGGGAAGACTTTCGATGCTTCACCTTGAATACCCCTTAAAACCACCAGACCGATTAACCATCGGCTCTGATACCACTTTGTTGGGCTTGGGCCTCACAAAAGAGAGAAAAAAAACCCAACAAAAGGATGTGGTGTCTTCTCATTTTATGTTCTCTCACTTGATTCCTCCCCGAAGTCTCCCTAGTTGTCGAGAGCTCTCCACGGTCGGCCCAACAAAGTGGTATCAGAGCTTGTTGGTATTTTTCTGGGCTTGTGATTCTGTGACCAATGGAAGCTAATACTAATACTAGTAGGATGATCACTCTTAATGGTCCTAATTATGATTTGTGGAAGTCAAAGATGGAAGATTTGCTTTATGTCAAAAATTTTCATCAACCAGTTTTTGGTACAGAGAAGCCTAATGATAAATCTGATGATGATTGGACTTTGTTGCATAGACAAGTCTGTGGATATATTAGGCAGTGGGTTGACGATAATGTGTTGAACCATATTATTGGAGAGACACATGCTCGGACCCTTTGGATTAAACTTGAACAGTTGTATGCTCGAAAAACTGGGAATAACAAGATGTTTTTGATCAAGCAGTTATTGGCTTTGAAGTATACAGATGGGACATCAATGACAGATTACTTGAATAATTTCCAAGGAATTATGAATCAGTTATCTTCCATGGGCATCAAATTTGATGAAGAGGTTCAAGGATTGTTACTTCTTGGCTCCTTACCAGACTCGTGGGAAATTCTCAGAATGTCATTGTCCAATTCTGCTCCTGATGGTGTAATCTCTATGGATCTTGCCAAGAGCAGTGTTTTGAATGAAGAGATGAGAAGAAAGTCACAAGGTACATCGACTACACATTCAAATGTTCTTGTTTCTGAGTCTAGGGGGAGAAGCAAAAGTCGAGGTCCTAAAGGTAGAGATCAAAGCAGAAGCAAGTCTCAAGGAAAGTATAAGAATATTGAGTGTCATCATTGTGGTCAAAAGGGACATGTGAAGAGATTTTGTTGGCAGCTAAAGAAGGAGAAAGCCAAGGCAAGTAAAGACAAGAGCACAAATAAAGATGATGGTACCAAGGAAGACAAGGTTAATGTAACTCATGATGATTTTCTTGTTGTTGAGGAGTTTGAATCTGTTAACCTTGTTGATAATAGCACTAGTTGGGTGATTGATAGCGGTGCTTTTATTCATGTTACATCTAGAAGGGATTTGTTTACATCTTATACTCCTGGTGATTTTGGTGATGTGAAAATGGCTCATCAAGGTGTTACAAAATGTGCTGGTGTTGGACAGGTTTGCTTAGAAACCTCCAACGGTACCAAGTCGACTTTGAAGCGTGTGAAGCATGTTCCAGATATTTGGTTGAACTTACTTTCTGTTGGTAAGTTGTGTGATGAAGACTTGGATAGCTCATTTTCTTGTGATAGCTGGAAGCTCACCAAGGGTTCCATGGTTGTTGCTAGAGGTACAAGACACTCTACTCTTTATTTAACTTAAGCAAAGATTATGAAAGATGTTGTTAATGCTGTTGAGTTTGTTGATGAAACTGATTTATAGCATAAGAGATTATGTCATATGAGTGAGAAGGGTATGAATATGTTATCCAAGAGGAATCTTTTATCTGGTTGTAAGGTTGCTTTGCAAAAGTGCAACCATTGTTTTGCTGGAAAATAAAATAGGGTTTCTTTTAAGAGCCATCCACCTTCAAGGAAGCCGGAGATACTTAACTTGGTGCATTCTGATGTATGTGGGCCGATGAAGACAAGAACACTTGGAGGGTCTATCTATTTTGTAACCTTTATTGATGATCATTCTAGGAAATTATGGGTTTACACTTTAAAGACCAAAGATCAAGTTTTGAATGTGTTCAAGAAATTTCAAGCTTCGTTGAAAGAGAAACTGGGAAGAAGTTGAAATGTATTCGTACTGACAATGGTGGTGAGTACTCAAGTCCATTTGATGCTTATTGTAAAGAGCATGGTATAAGACATCAGAAGACTCCTCCGAAGACTCCTCAGTTGAATGGCTTGGCTGAAAGGATGAACAGAACATTGGTTGAAAGAGTTAGGTGCTTGTTGTCACAATCTGGATTGGCAAAATCCTTTTGGGGTGAAGCTTTGAGCACTGTTGTTCATGTCTTGAATCGGACACCATGTGTTCTCTTGCAATTTGAAGTTCCAGAGAAGGTATGGTCAGGTAAAGATGTTTCTTATGATCATTTAAGAGTCTTTGGATGTAAAACTTTTGTTCATATTCCCAAAGATGAGAGATCTAAGCTTGATGTAAAGACTAGGCAGTGTATTTTTATTGGCTATGGCATGGATGAGTTTGGTTACAGGTTTTATGATCCTGTTAACAAGAAGGTGATTCGGAGTAGAGATGTTGTCTTTGTTGAAGACCAAACATTGAAGGATGTTGATCATGCAGAGAAGCCAATGGTTCAGCCTAGTGATGATTTTTCTTACTTGGATATTACTCCCTCTATGGCTATAGTAGAAGATGGTAGAGTTGAAGCTCAAAATAATGAGCATGATACAAGTGCAGGTGAAGATGGAACAGTTGATCCGATACTTGATGAAGTTAGTGGTGATGATCAAGATGAAGAAACAGCTTTAGAAATTCCTGCAAATGCACTTAGAAGGTCTACAAGAGAGAAAGAATTCGTCAAGTTATTCTCCACATGAGTTTGTTTTGTTGACTGATGGGGGAGAACCTGAATGCTTTGGAGAGGCTATTGAAGATGAAAGCAAAGCTCAATGGCTTGAAGCTATGCAAGAAGAAATGAAGTCCTTGCTTGCGAATGATACCTATGAGTTGGTGAAGCTACCGAAGGGTATGTGAGTTTTGAAGAACAAATGGGTATTCAGAATCAAGAATGAAGAACACAATTCTATGCCTCGGTATAAAGCTAGATTGGTTGTTAGAGGCTTTAGGCAGAGAAAAGGTGTTGATTATGAGGAAATTTTTTCTCCTATTATGAGAATGTCATCCATTCGTGCTGTGCTTGGATTAGCAGCATCTCTTGATTTGGAGATTGAGCAAATGGATGTGAAGACAGCTTTTCTTCATGGTGATTTAGATAAGGAGATCTACATGGAGCAGCCGGAGGGCTTTGTTGTTAAAGGAAAGGAAGATTTCGTGTGCAAGCTTAAGAGTCTTTATGGGTTGAAGCAAGCTCCAAGACAGTGGTACAAGAAGTTTGAATCTGTTATGGGGAAGCATGGTTACCGTAAGACAAATTCAGATCATTGTGTATTTGTGCAAAAATTTTCTGATGATGATTTTATCATTCTGTTGCTTTATGTGGATGATATTTTGATTGTGGGCAAGAATGCTTTGAGGACTAATGAGTTGAAGAAACAGTTGAGCAAGTTCTTTGCTATGAAGGACTTGGGTCCTGCCAAACAGATTTTAGGCATGACTATTACTCGTTATAGAGATTCCAAGAAGCTTTATTTGTCACAGGAAAAGTACATAAAGAAGGTGCTTCAAAGGTTTGGCATGAATGATGCCAAATGTATTGCTAGTTCTTTTGCTCCTCATTTTAAGTTGAGTACCAAGCAGTGTCCAACCACTGATGAGGAGAAACAAGCAATGGATGAAATTCCTTATGCCTCAGCTGTTGGAAGCTTGATGTATGCTATGGTGTGTACTAGACCAGACATTGCTCATGCGGTTGATACAGTGAGTCATTTTCTCTCTAATCCAGGTAAAGAACATTGGAATGATGTTAAATGGATTATGAGATATCTCAAAGGTATAACTAACTTGAGTTTGAGTTTTGGTGGTGAGAAACCTTTGCTAGTTGGCTTTACTGATGCAGACATGGCAGGAGATATTGACTCTCGAAAGTCTACTTCAGGTTATTTGGTCAAGTTTGTAGGGGGAGCTATTTCATGGCAGTCAAGGCTACAAAAGTGTGTTGCACTTTCTACCACAGAGGCAGAGTTTATTGCAGCAACTGAAGCATGTAAAGAGTTGTTGTGGATGAAGAAGTTTCTTGCAGCACTTAGTTTCAAGCAAGACCGTTATGTGTTGTTGTGTGATAGCCAAAGTGCTATTCATCTTGCCAAGAATTCTACTTTTCATCCAAGATCTAAACATATTGATGTTAGGTATCATTGGATACGGGATGTGTTAGATTCCAAGTTGTTGGAACTTGAGAAAGTTCACACTGATGACAATGGTGCTGATATGATGACAAAAGCATTGTCAAGAGAAAAGTTTGAAACATGTTGTTTGATCGCCGGAATGGTGAGGGCCTCCACCTAGTCGAGAAGAAGGAGATTTGTTGGGTTTTTTCTCTCCTTTGTGAGGCCCAAGCCCAACAGTTGCATGCAATTTTTATTATTGCTGACTTATTCCTCTGAATTGTAAAACTATAAGGTAAAACAATGGTTGTAGTTGTGGAACCTACTACAAAACAAAGGCGAGTAGTTATGCTGTCTTAACCTTGTATATAAAAAAAATTTAAAAAGTAAAAAGGTTCTCTACAATTATATAAACAAATTTCGATATGTGTTTCATATTTTTGGAAGAGACCAAAAAGTAATTTCATTGGTTCTGTTAAAATCTTAGGAGTTGCATCAATGGGGCCAAAGGTACAGGGACAAATTTGGATTTGGGTTTATAACAAGTATGGGCAAGTGGACATCGCAGAAGATACTTGATGATGAGGTGAAGGTAAATATTCAGGTGTTTAATTTTGTGTATATTTGTGTCTGACATATATAATACCATTAAATAGAACATATCAGTCTTCATCTTCTCTGTTGTCAAATAGACCATCTACTCGTCCACCTCATGCGGACGCCAATGCCATTGTTTAAAGAAGCCTCCGATTTTAGTTTTAGCTTCAGGTGTACTGAATGTGATAAAGATTTATATTATTATAACTTATGTGAGAAACTTTTTATGCCATTAAGTTGTAGTTATGAAGTCATGATTTTCTTTGTTTTTTATTTTATTTTTATTCACTCTATTTGTTGGGATTCATGTGTATCTGGGTCTATCAATTTAGTTTTATAATCACTAAAGTCCAAAGCTTGTGAAGTGGACATAAAGCTACTGGCATTGGGGTAGGCGGTGGATTACGTAGCAATCTTCCATCTATAAAACTTTGAATTTTGATGTTTCAATGAAAGCTCGTAGCTTCACTTTGTTGGGTTTTTGATAATTTGTGGCATTTGTGGTTATTTACTTGTTTGGTTTAGTTTACTGCCAAAGGAAAATTGATACTATTGGTGTCACTACAAGTGCATTTTATGGATTCAACAATAATATGTTTTTTTGCCCATCTTTTGAGAATTGATTTTTCTTATTACTTCTATATTGTGCATATATGTCTGTCTCATTAGACATGTTAGCTTTTTTTTTTAAACATAAAAACCATAAAAGAGGAATTGCATATATGAGCTTGGCTGTGATGGAATAACATGCATGTGTAATGCTTAGTCTTTGTAGGATGAAAATATTATGAAGGCAGAGGGCCCTTGATTTGAGATATTTCTTAGTGTAAGTTTTAAACTCAACTTAGCTCCTAACATTTATTGAATTAGTTAACTAGTATGATTATTTAGCATTTTTGTGTGCATAGAATTATTTTGTGATGGAAGGACATGAAAATATCAAGAGCCTCATTTTTTTCTTGATGCTATTCTCTAGTTAGTTTCATGGATAATTTTCTCATTATTTTTTTATTGATGATGTATTCTGAATATTGTCTATCTGGATGACCCCTTGAAATTTTTATTTATGTTTATGGCTTCCATTTGAGTATTTGTTGGCATATCATATCTATTTTGCTCAACCCTCTATTTTATTTCCTTAATGCGTGACATACTATTTTTTCAATTGTGCTTAAGAGTTCCTCCAGCTATGGCTCTGTCCTTTGGAGATGATGTATAAAATGGTAGAAATCCAAGTCTCACAAGTGCAATGCAGTTAATCGAATGTGTTCCTACTACCTTGCTCTATTAGCCACTAATTCAATTGGCTGGAGCAGCTACTGATGACACTGCATTTGGTGTTGCAGTTGGAAGTAAAGGAAGAAGAAACCTGCCTCGCGCAACATTTGATATTCGAACCACACTTCTACTACTAATTATTGGTTAATAATTTTTGTGTTGAAATCTGTTGTGAAATGGTTGCAAGTTACTTTTGTTTTTATTCTTATATTGATTTAAAAGAATGCTTTTGCTTAACCGATGTTTGATAAAATGCTTCATTGTTATATTTCATAATTTTGTGTGCCTGAGTTTACTTCCTTTCATTTTTCTACTTACAGTCTTAAGATTGCAATGTTTGTAATCTATTAGGTTCAAAGCAGCAGCAAAGAAGAAAAAGAGACATGCGATGAGAGTGCTCTGAGATATCTATTTCAACGACAGGGTGAGGAGTTGTCGCCAAACATCGTTGCAGGGATGAATTTCGTGGAAGGACAGAATAAAAATAGAATCCTAGGATTGGACTTATTTTGGTTTGAAGAAAACATTTTTTTGAATTTGATTATGCAATTCTTAGTAAGAGATTTACTATATTGATATTTTTATAAATATATTATTTTGTTTTTTAGTTAATTTAGTTGTTTTTGCCGTTTAGATTTAATGGCTTTAGAATATTTAGATTTATAAGTTTAAAAAATATAAAAAAGGCAAAAAATATATCTTTAAAATTAAACCAAAAAAGGTAGATTTTTTAAAAGGAAAATCCAATTTTTTTTAATTTGATTCGGAATTAGCGGCAGTTTTATAATCGCCGCAAAAAGCCTTAAATTAAAAAACCGTGATAACATTACGGCGGTTTTTCAACCGCCGGTAAAAAATGGACTAAATCATAATATTTGTATATTGCGGCGGTTTAAAACCACCGGTTTAAAATCACCGCTAAATTAGTTGCCGCAAAATACTGATTCAGCGGCGGTTATACCAGCGGTTGCTGAAAACTGCCGCAAAATCATCTTTCTGCGCCAATAACCAGGGCGATTCACTAAACCGCCAGAATTTGATTTTGTGGCGGTTTAAAACCGCCACCAATAGAGGAAAGAACCGCTGCAAAGCAGCGCCACTATTGTAGTGAATGTGGGAGTCAAATTCTATTTTGTGTAGGTAGTAATTCATTTACCAACAATAAACTCCTAAATAAGATTGCAATCTATAATAAATTAATTTTTATCTTCTTGCTCTATCAGACTATAAAAAAAATATTAAACCAAAATATAACTTTGTTTTTTTTTAAAGAAACGGTAATATACTTGACTATATCATCAATAGATGATTCTCACTCCACAAAAGTACTAAAGTATTAAATTGACAAATTAATTAATGAACACTCGGCCTAACTTGATTTTCAAATATTTTAGAGTAACGTATCATTTTTGTTCTTAACGTTTGGAATATGTTATATTTGTGTCTCTAACTAAATCGTCTTATTTGTATCTTTAACGTTTGTAAAAGTGATTCAATAATATCCTACCGTCAATTACACATCATAAGCTTTAGTTTGAGTTTTGAAAATCTCTTTTTGAAATTAGAATACGTGTTTGGAATAGAATCGATGATCCACTCCGAAAAATCACTCTTCAAAAGTTGAAACTAATCAATGCAACATTTACATAATTCAGTTTTCGAGGGACATATTGAACCTAAACACAAATAGTGGGTACAATATTGAAATCGAACACATTCAAGTGAGACCTAATTGAGAATTAATACATTCAAGTGAGAATATTTGAAAAATACAATCTGATTTGTTAGTATAATTGACAGCATGATAACATTGAATCACTTTTATAGATGCTAGAGATACAAATAAGATGATTTAAATGTTAGGGATACAAATAGGATTTACCCCAAATGTTGGGGACAAAAACGATACTTTACTCAAATATTTAATTGTCTTTTATGAGTTTATTGTTTTATGAACTTTATATTTTAAGGTAAAATATATTTTTTAGGTTTCTGAAGTTTGTCAAAAAAAATTAAAAATATCCCTAAGTTTTATTTTGTTTCAATTTTATTCCTAAAATTTTCGATTTGCAATAAATATATCCCTAACAACTTAGAAAATTTAGGACCAATCTAATAATAATGCATGACAATTATATTTGATTTGTTTGTATTAAAAATTATTCTTTCGAAATTGTTGCTAAATTGATCCTAAATTTTTTTAAATTAGCTGTCACGAGTATATTTAATGCAAATAAAAATTTTTTAAAATAAAATAAAACTTAGTGATATTATTAAAATTTTTAACGAATTTCAAAGACAAAAAATATATTTACAGTATATTTTATTATCAACAAAATTAAATTCCTACCAAACACTACAGTTATCAACTTAGGGATAAGTATTGTTTTGGTCACTAACATTGAGGGTCAAAATTGAAATCGTCCCCAACATAATTTTTTATTTAGAATAATGCTTAACATTTTTTTCGTATTAAAATCGTCCTTTTAATTTTTTCCAGACAAAAATACCCTCCACCACTACCGGCACCTTTACCTCCACCACCAGCACCAGCACCTCCACCACCAAGAATAACAACATCAATGAAATCAACACAAATTCAACAAATCAAGGAATAAAAAATTCAACAAATCAACACAAATTCAACAACTAAATCAACACAAGCAGAAGCAAAAAGCAGAAAAAATCAACACAAGCAGAAGCAAAAAGTAGAAACCGAAGCAGAAACAGATGCAGAAGCTCGAGCACAAAGCCAAATCAACACAAGCAGAAGCACGAATTGAACAAGAAGCAGAAGCAGGAACTCAAGCAGAAGTTCAAGCAAAAGCAGAAAACAGAGGCCAAAGCAAGGAGCAGAAGCTGAAGCAAGAAGAAAAAGCAGATGCAGAAGCGGTTCTAGCGGCGGCTCGTGGGCGGACCGGCGACGATGCAGGTGTCGCGATGGTGGCGGCGTCCCCCAAGACGTGTTCTTTTTTTTATTTTTTAAAATTCTATAATTTTTTTATTAAAATAAAGATAGTTTAGGAATAAAATTAAATATTTTATTAAAAAGAACGATTTTAATACAAAAAAACGTTAAGGATAATTTTAAATAAAAAATTACGTTGAGGAAGATTTTGATTTTGATCGTCAACGTTAGGAATCAAAACAATACTTATCCCTATCAACTTATCATACAAGAAGTATGAGACTGAAACATACTAATGAACAACCAGTACTTTTTTACATTAATTGAGAACACACTAACATACATATATATGAATTATACTTAAAAGTTAAAAGCACAAATTACACACACTGAGACTGAGGTCCCTTCTTTTTGCCCACAATACATCATTTCCAACCACTTTTCCAACTTCTCTTATCTAATATATAACACAATAATAATCTCCCCCTAACTATGTGCTACATATTTTCACCCTTACTCAAGCTCATAATTAATCCACCATAATTAAGCAATATTCCAAGGAGAACAAGAGCACACACTGGTAATTTCAAATCATCAATTGACCCACTGATATATGTCTGCTGCAGCAGAAGCTGAAATTGGTTGGTTGATATGATTGAACATATTCATATTATTGCTGAAGAAATTTTCAGCAGCTGGTGTTGGTGGCAGAAGATAATCATATTGTGTTTGTGTATGATGATGATGAAAGGGCAGATTAGGTGGTGTTGTGTTGATGAGATGAACGATATGATTGAGTGATTGAAGCCTCTGAGAAAGTTCTTCCAACTGGGCCCTAAGGATTGAATTTTGAGACTCAACACACAAATATTGCTGTGTGGTGATGTCTATGCCTTTAAGGATTTCACTCTTTTCCTTTCCAAGCTTGCATACCTCACTCATAAGATCATCCATGTGATTCTGCTTCCTCATCCTTGATCTTCTCGCTGATTCCCTATTCGATTGCTTCCTCTTCTTCTTCCTTTCATCCATCATCATCAACAACATATCCTCCTCCGAACCCGAGCTTTGAAGGGTCGAGTTTCCACTCGATGAAGCCATGGTTGTAACAGAATATAATAGAACAATGGATTGAGACGCAGGACCCCAGAAAAAGAGTGAGATAATTTGATTACACTACCTTATTGGATGATGATTAGTCTTATTTATTATTAATAGTATTATACAATAGCGTAAATGAAAGAGAAGATTAATGAGAAAACATAGAACCAATAGAGGAAGACAACAGAGAAAGATTGAACAAGGTGGGTCCTGCGCCTGAGGGAAGAATTGATCATAAAACCGGAACGAAGGATTTCACTCAGAACTGGAGACATGAATATGAATAAACAGCGTTAACAAATCAGTGGCAGCAGCATGAAGATTTGTTGGTTTCCTGCAATGAAGAAATGAAAAGAAAGGGATGGAGATTAGAGGTTATAGAAGAAAGAAGAAGCAGAGGAGAAGGGGGAAGTTGTATAGGTGAGTGAAGGGTGGTTTTATAGAAGAAAAAGAAGAAGAAGAAGAAGGTGAAGGGGACAATGGAGGAAAAGACGTTGTACTAGAAAACCAAAGTGATAGGAAAAAGAAGAGAAAGAAAGAAAGAAAGTTTGGGCAAAAAGAAAGTGGAATTGGAATTGGAATTGGAATGTGCTGCTACGCAGCCTACAAGGTTTGATGGAACAGAGAGTTGATTGGGTATGTGTGGTACAAACTCATTTCATTCTACAATTTAAAATTAATTTATTCATTATTTATTTGGTGGGTTTAGATCATTCTTCGGGTTAAAAATATAAATAAACGGTGAATGCTAATCTGCTTTAGAAGAAGTAATAAGTATAATATTATGTAAATTCTAAAATTTAAATTTTAAAGATTAAATCTTAAATCTTAAATTTTAAATTTTAAATTTTAAACTATAAATTTAAATTATTAATAATAAATAAAAAAATTCAGTACTCCTTACTTAATAAAAAATGTTTAAGGATGAACTAATAATTAGTCATTTATTGTTAATGTTAACCAAAAGTCCAAAACCATTGGATTCATCTATATTACTTGGTTGGATGCATGATCTTAAAGCTATTTTTAAATGGAATGTGATGTCTTATGTGTTGATAATAACATATTAAAATTTTCTTCCGTTTTAAAAAGTTTGATACATTAAAATCATAGTTTTTTTTTTATTATTATTTAGGCAAAAGTAGGTGGAACTGATTTTTTCCGCAAATTAATTAAAATAGTATCTAAATAAAGATTTTTGATATATTAAATAACTGGATTAAGATATTTTATCTCATCGTCACTGTATTGCACATTTGGTTCTAGCCTTCTACAACCAAACTTAAAGAAAAAAAAAATTTTCTTGAACCATCCATATTTGTTTTAATTTGTATATATAGCCATCATCAAATATTGCATTCTTCGTAATGCTCAATTCCATATAAGGACAACATATACAAATCGATCGTTACTCAGAAATGCAAATGAGACAGAAAAGATGGAATAATGTCATCAAATTCATGAATGGTTCATCATTATTATGGGCAATACACAAATTAATTAATTAATACTACACCAATGTATATAGTCCCGGAACCTAATTTAATTGTTGTGATTAATCCATGGATGGAATATTCCATTGTTCGAAAGAAAACTAGAAAAGCGTGTCGTACAAACAATCCTACATCATCACATCACAATAATAGCAAAGTAAAAGGGAAGGCAAAAGAAAATGGCAACATATAAAATTGTGTGAAATCCTGTGTTATTGTAAATGGAATTGTATGTTCACACTTTACAGCTCAAATGAGTTGTTTTTTTATCCTTGTTATCTGATAGCGACTTCTGGGAGGGTCATTTAATTGGTGTACACATTAAACTTTGTTTGATATACTGATATACATGTTTACTTAATTAACTCTATTTTCTTAACAATGTTGATTGAATTATTAAAAACTCGAGTGATTTGTTGAATTGTTGCAATGAAAGCACATTGCAGCTCATACGAATGTATCATGAATTTATTTTAGGAGAAAATGACACTTTTCCCGAAATATTTAAGTGATATTCTCTCTTTTATATTTTTAATGTATATATATTTTTTCAAGAATTAAATAGCATACACTTAGTCTATTTAATTACAATATTATTTAATAATTACTTTTATGACACTAAAAAAATGACTTTTTTGGCATTTATTGACGTACACCTCTTTCACTTCAATTATCCCTCGTCTTTTCCGGGGTATGAATATCAATCACGATTAAAACTTCTATAACCCCTTTAAAATTGATGTTGTTAATATTGGGACGTCTCACGATTCCGAAACTCCTAACAATTCTTAATCCATTGAACTCCTAAAACTTGTGACGATTAAGTGGATGAAGCAAATTCTCTTGAGAACTTCGAGAACTCTGACCAACTTATCGTCAAGGGGGATGCCTCTAACGAATCTGTTCTTCCTTATGAGCTAACTCATTTTTCATTCTTTCTTTTTTAAATATTGCTATAGCCTCAGCATCAAATACAACATTACATCGAGAGCACAAAGACACATCTCGATCCTTCAATTTCTGCTACATCAAAAATTCTAACAACCCCTCGCTAACATTAGGGTACACTGGTCGAAAATTAGCTTCAAAATCTCCTAAAACAGTGTCAAATTCATAAGTGAAGCCAGCCATGTTGATCCCTAGGAAAATAGACTCGGCAAAATTTGCTCCAGCATCGAAAGGATCAGTATCAACTTTCATATCTTTTTTGCCATTATCGAACTTCAATCTTCCCTCCATAATTACTTCTTAGATCAAGTCCCTGAAACGAACACAATTATTAGCTGAATGCCTAGTTGCTTAATGAAATTTACAATAAGGTTTCCCTTTTAAAACTTTTATCGAAAGCAACGTCTTGCCTACTAACAATACTAATTGTTTATCTCTAAGTAACATATCAAATATTTGATCTGATTTCAAAAATATCGAAACTACACTTTTTTCCATTTTTTCCACTCTTATATTTCACATCATTAGATTTATCAACACCTGTAATTTTCTTAAGCAAAGAACAAAAATAAGATGGACCTTTCTTTAATTTAGCCAAATCGATTTCAGGAAATTCAAAATCAGATTACTCACTCAAGGATTTCATCTCAACATACAAAACGTTTTTCTTTCGAGCAAAGGTCTTACTTTTTAACTTTTTTATCACTTTTTAAATTTTTCTTTTTCTTTTCGAAGGATTTCTACCTGTGATGAGCGGATATTTTATACGCTTTTTGGGGGTAATTTCATGTAGATTTTAGTGTGTTTTAGTTAGTTTTTAATATATTTTTATTAGTTTTGAGAAAAATTAATATTTCTGGAGTTTACTATGAGTTTGTGTATTTTTCTATGATTTCAGGTATTTTCTGGCTGAAATTGAAGGAGCTGAGTTAAAATCTGATTCAGGCTGAAAAAGGACTGCTGATGCTGTTGGATTCTAACCTCCCAGAACTCGGAATGGATATTTTGGAGTTACAGGAGTCCAATTGGCGCGCTCTCAATTGGGTTGGAAAGTAGACATCCAGGGCTTTCCAGCAATATATAATAGTCCATACTTTGCGCGAAGATAGATGACGTAAACTGGCATTAAACGCCAGTTCCATGTTGCAGTCTGGCGTTCAGCGCCAGAAACAGGTTGCAAGTGGGAGTTCAACGCCAGAAACAGGTTACAACCTGGCGTTCAACTCCAGAAACAGTCTAGGCACGTGAGAAGCTTAAGTCTCAGCCCCAGCACACACCAAGTGGGGCCCAGAAGTGGATTTCTGCACTATCCATCTTAGTTTACTCATTTTCTGTAAACCTAGGTTACTAGTTTAGTATTTAAACAACTTTTAGAGACTTATTTTGTATCTCATGACATTTTTAGATCTGAATTTTATACTCTTTGACGGCATGAGTCTCTAAACTCCATTGTTGGGGGTGAGGAACTCTGCAGCGTCTCGATGAATTAATGCAATTATTTCTGTTTTTTATTCAAACATGCTTGTTCCTATCTAAGATGTTCATTCGCGCTTCACTATGAATAAGGTGATGATCCGTGACACTCATCACCTTCCTCAATCCATGAACGTGTGCCTGACAACCACCTCCGTTCTACATTAGATTGAATGAGTATCTCTTAGATTCCTTAATTAGAATCTTCGTGGTATAAGCTAGAATTGTTGGCGGCATTCATGAGGATCCGGAAAGTCTAAACCTTGTCTGTGGTATTCTGAGTAGGATTCTGGGATTGGATGACTGTGATGAACTTCAAACTCGCGAGTGTTGGGCGTAGTGACAGACGCAAAAGGATCAATGGATCTTATTCCGACATGATCGAGAACCAACAGATGATTAGCAGTGCTGTGATAGAGCATTTGGACCATTTTCACTGAGAGGATGGGAAGTAGCCATTGACAATGGTGACACCCTACATACAGCTTGCCATGGAAGGAGCCTTGCATTTATGAAAGTGAGGAAGCATTATGTTACAGAAATTCAGAAGACAAAGCATCTCCAAAACTCCAACATATTCTCCATTATTGAGTAACAATTATTTATTTTATGCCCTTTCACTTTTTACAATTGAACTTAAAAAACATTGTTGTTGGTATCCTGACTAAGAATAATAAGATAACTATAGCTTGCTTCAAACTAACAATCTCCGTGGGATTCGACCCTTACTCACGTAAGGTATTACTTGGACGACCCAGTGCACTTGCTGGTTAGTTGTGCGGATTGCAAAAGTGTGATTGCAATTTTCGTGCACCAAGTTTTTGGCGCCGTTGCCGGAGATTGTTTGAGTTTGAACAACTGACGGTGAATCTTGTTGCTTAGATTAGGAAAAAATTATCTTTTTTACTAGAATTGCATCTTTTATTATCCCTTTTAAAAATATTTCAAAAATATTATTTTTTTTCTTTGTTTCTTTTTTCTTTTTCTTTCTTTAATTGAATTTTCGTTTTTTTTATGAGTTTAGTGTCATGTTTTAAGTTTGGTATCAATTGCATGCTTGTCTTTGTCTTTTAATTTTCGAATTGCATGTTCTTTATTTTTCCTTGATCTTCAAATTGTTCTTGTCAATTTTTCTTGTTTGATCTTTGGTTTCTCTTATTTTGTGTATTTTTCGTGTTTTCCTTGTGCAATTTCAAAATATTAGTTTTCAAAAATTTTTATTTTTATTTATTAAAAATACCTTTTTAAAACACGTTAAATTTATAGCTCAGTTGGCTAGAGCGTTGGCTTATGTTCTTGGCAATTGGGTATCTTTTTTTTAAAATATTTTTCAAAAATAATTTTTCTTTGATTAAATCTTGTGCCAAACTTTAAGTTTGGTGTTCTCTTGTTAATTTTCTTTAATTTACGAAAATTTATTGTGGTTTCCTAAAAATTTTAAGTTTAGTGTTCTATCTTTTGTTCTTGTTGTTCTTGTGAGTCTTCAAAGTGTTCTTGAGTCTTCCTTATGTTTTAATCTTAAAATTTTTAAGTTTGGTGTTCCTTGGTCTTTTCCCTCCAAAATTTTTGAAAATAAGGAGCATTAGATCTAAAAATTTTAAGTCTTGTGTCTTTTGTGAGTTTTTCTCTTTCATCATTAAATTCAAAATTCAAAAAATATCTTTTCTAACTATTTTTAAGCCATATTTTCAAATTTTTTTTATAAAAATTCAGATTTCAATTTCAAAATTTTTCAAATCTTATCCTTTTAAGATTTAAAAAAAATGATATCTTTTTCGAAAATATCCTAACCACTTTCTCTCTCCTCACTTTTTCAAAAATCTTCATAAAATATTTTTAAATTCTTTTTTATTTTATTTTTATTTTTATTGTCGTCTTTATTTTATTTTATTTTGTTATTATTATTTCGAAATTTTTATATATAATAAAATAAATAAAATAAATTCACATCATCTCCCCTTTCTCCATCATGGACTTAAGTGGAAATAAACAGTCCAGAAGGACTCTGGAGTCATATGCTAACCCCACTACTGCTTCATATGGGAGTAGTATATGTATACCCTCCATTGGAGTTAGTAGTTTTAAGTTGAATCCTCAGCTCATTATCATGGTGCAGCAAAGTTGCCAGTATTTCGGTCTTCCACAGGAAGAACCTACAGAGTTTCTGGCACAATTTTTACAAATTACTGACATAGTACATGATAAGGAAGTAGATCAGGATGTCTACAGATTGTTACTGTTTCCATTTGCTGTAAAAGACCAAACTAAGAGGTGGTTAAATAACCAACTTAAGGACAGCATAAAGACATGGAAACAGCTGTCAGAAAAATTTTCGAATCACTATTTTCCTCCAAAACGGATGACACAGCTAAGATTGAGCATCCAAGGCTTCAAACAAGGAGATAATGAATCTCTTTATTATGCCTGGGAGAGATACAGAGAGATGCTAAGAAAATGTCCCTTTGAAATGTTTTCACAATGGGTGCAGTTAGACATCTTCTACTATGGACTTACAGAAAGAGCTCAGATTTCTCTAGACCACTCAGCTGGTGGATCTATACACATGAGAAAGATAATAGAAGAAGCTCAAGAGCTTATTGATACAGTTGCCAGAAATCAGCATCTGTACCTAAGCAGTGAATCTTCCATCAACGAAGAGGCTAAAACAGCAACTGCTGAACTCAGTTCTACAGATCAAGCTACTGAATTCAATCAGCAATTAGATTTTTTAACAAAACAGTTAGCCAAATTCAAGGAGATATTACAAGAAACAAGAATGGCTAATATGAATGTGGAAATACAGTTAAAGCAAACTGAACAGCAGTTATCAAAACAAATAACAGAAGAGTGCCAAGCAGTTCAATTAAGAAGTGGGAAAACATTAAATACCTCACTTCAAGGCAGTAGAAAGCCAAGAAATGAACAGACTGCTACCCAAAATCCCTCTGAGGACAGTCAGAGCCCAGAGAGGAATAATTCTGGCGCTCAAACGCCAGAAAATGGGTGGGAAGCTGGCGTTGAACGCCCAACCCATGCTCAGTCCTAGTGTTCAACGCCAGAAACAAGCAAGGAGTTGGCGTTGAACGCCCAAAGGAAGCACAGTTCTGGCGTTCAGATGCCAGAAACAGGTAAGGAGTTGGCGTCTAACGCCACTCCAGCTTCCACCCCTGGTATTCAAATGCCAGTGGGGGATCAGACACATGCAAGTGCTGATAATAACCCTTCTAAAAAGGCTTCTTAACCCACATCTGTAGGCAATAAACCTGCAGCAACTAAGGTTGAGGAATACAAAGCCAAAATGCCTTATCCTCAGAAACTC
>NC_029779.3:1082489-1083672 GCF_000817695.3 Arachis duranensis | reverse complement strand
AGGACTCTTGAAATAAAGATTCCGTTTGCAGAGGCACTTGAGCAAATACCCTCTTATGCTAAGTTCATGAAAGAGATCTTAAGTCATAAGAAGGATTGGAGGGAAACTGAAAAAGTTTACCTCACTGAAGAATGCAGCGCAGTCATTCTAAAAAGCTTACCTGAGAAGCTTAAGGATCCCGGAAGCTTTATGATACCATGCACATTAGAGGGTACTTGTACCAAGCAAGCTCTATGTGATCTTGGGGCAAGTATCAACCTAATACCTGCATCTACTATCAAAAAGCTTGGTTTGACTGAAGAAGTCAAACCAACCCGGATATGTCTCCAACTTGCTTATGGATCCATTAAATACCCATCAGGCGTGATTAAAGACATGATTGTCAAGGTTGGGCCATTTGCCTTTCCCACTGACTTTGTGGTGCTGAAAATGAAGGAGCACAAGAGTGTAACTCTCATTCTAGGAAGACCTTTCCTAGCAACTGGCCGAACCCTTATTGACGTCCAAAAAGAGAAGTAACCCTGAGAGTCAATGAGGATGAGTTCAAGTTGAATGTTGTCAAAGCCATGCAACATCCAGACTCCCAAAATGACTGCATGAGCATTGATATCATTGACTCTCTGGTAAAAGAGGTCAATATGACTAAGAGTCTCGAATCAGAGCTAGAGGATATCTTTAAAGATGCTCAGCCTGATCTGGAGGAACCAGAGAGAATAATAGAACCTCTGAAAATCCCTCAGAAAGAGGAAAAACCTCCCAAATCCGAGCTCAAACCATTACCACCATCCCTGAAATATGCATTTCTGGGAGAAGGTGATATCTTTCCTATAATCATAAGCTCTACCTTAGAGCCACAGGAAGAGGAAGCACTAATTCAAGTGCTAAGGACACACAAGACAGCTCTTGGGTGGTCCATCAGTGATCTTAAGGGCATTAGCCCAGCCAGATGCATGCACAAGATCCTATTGGAGGGTGACGCTAAGCCAGTGGTTCAACCACAAAGGCGGCTGAATCTAGCCATGAAGGAGGTAGTGCAGAAGGAGGTCACTGAATTATTAGAGGCTGGGATATTTATCCTATTTCTGATAGCCCTTGGGTAAGCCCTGTCCAAGTCGTCCCTAAGAAGGGTGGCATGACAGTGGTTCATAATGAAAAAAATGAACTGGTTCCTACAAGAATAGTT